>NC_057794.1:416586330-416588629 GCF_018294505.1 Triticum aestivum | reverse complement strand
GACGGGGGCGGCGACGGGGACGGCAACGGGCGGCGCCGACGGGGATGGCGACGATGGGGATGGGGATGGGGCGGCGACAACGGGGACGAGGACGGGCCGGTCGGGGATGACGGGACGACGGGGCGGGGAGCGGCGATGGGGACGGGGACGACCGGGGCGGCGACGACGGGGACGGGGCGACGACGGGGGCATCGACGAGGGGTGGCGACGAGGGCGTCGAAGGGGGCAGCGACGGGGGCGGCGGGCGAGGGGACAAAGGAGAAGAAGCAGATGAGAAACTGAATTTTTTGAAGTGTTTTCTTATATAGGATGGGCCTTTAGTACCGGTTGGAGCCACCAACCGGTACTAAAGGTCAACTTTGGCCAGGCCAAGAGGCGAGAAGAGCACCCTTTAGTACCGGTTGGAGCCACCAACCGGTACTAAAGGTTGTGCGCTGCCACCCATGGTGCACAAAGTTTAGTCCCATCTCGCTGGGCGAAGGGCAACCGCACTGGCTTATAAACCCAGCCGCGGCTGCCCTTTCGAACTCCTTTATAAAGCAGGCTTCTAGGCCTAACTACGGCGCGCTGCCCGGTGAGTCTGCCGGGCCTTGTTGGCCTGAAATTGCACGCCTGTGGTCTAGCAGGCCCACAGGACAGCGCCCCAATTTTTTTTATATAGTTTCTTTTTGTTTTCTGCTTTATTTTTTCTTCTATTTATTTCTGAGTAGTTTTTTTTCTTTTCTGCTATATTTATTTTCTTCTATTTATTTCTAAGTAGTTTTTTATATAGTTTTTTTCTTTTCTGCTATAGTTTTTTTCTTTTCTGCTATTTTTTCGTTTCTACTTCATTTATTTTCTAATATTCATTTATTTTTATATACCATGCCAAGTTGATGCTTGAAAGTTGATGGCGTGGCTTTGAATGGTGCATACTGAATGCACAAAAAGTCAGGAGTTATAATAAGTTTAAAAAAAATAAAGTGCCGCTATAACAGATGAGTTCTCGTCCGGAACCCTGATACTCCGAAAGAGATTGTCCAGTTTGTACAGGAAGTGCGTCCAGTTTTTGCCATGAGCCTCTCTACTCTTTCGCACATGCTATGCGGGTGAAATGATGATACCATGCCAAGTTTCAACATTTTCATAGTTCACTTTGTAGTGATTTTCAATTTCACGGTCATTTAGCTCTCTAAACAATTAGGTAAATGACTGAAAAACAGCAAATGTAGTCAGAACATGTTGGAAATTGATGACGTTGCTTTGAATGCTACATACCGAACTTAAAAGAAGTCGGGAGTTCAAATAAGTTTAAAAAACATTGAAGTGCCCATGTAACAGATGAGTTCTCATTCGAAACCCTCATACTCCGAAAGAGATTGTCCAGTTTGTACAGGAAGTGCGTCCAGTTTTTGCCGTGACCCTCTCTACTCTTTCGCACATGCCATGCGGGTGAAATGATGATACCATGCCAAGTTTCAACATTTTCACAGTTCATTTTGTAGTGATTTTCAATTTCACGGTCATTTAGCTCTCCAAACAATTAGGTAAATGATTGAAAAACAACAAATGATGTCAGAACATGTTGGAAATTGATGACGTCGCTTTGAATGCTGCATACTGAACACAAAAGAAGTCCGGAGTTCAAATAAGTTTAAAAAACATTGAAGTGCCCGTGTAACAGATGAGTTCTCGTCCAAAAGCCTCATACTCCGAAAGAGATTGTCCAGTTTGGACACGAAGTGCGTCCAGTTTTTGCCGTGACCCTCTCTACTCTTCCGAACATGCCATGCGGGTGAAATGATGATGCCATGCCAAGTTTCAACATTTTCACAGTTCATTTTGTAGTGATTTTCAATTTCACAGTCATTTAGCTCTCTAAACAATTAGGTAAATGACTGAAAAACAACAAATGTAGTCAGAATATGTTGGAAATTGATGATGTTGCTTTGAATGATGCATACTGAATGCAAAACAAGTCGGGAGTTCAAATAAGTTTTAAAAACATTGAAGTGCCAATGTAACAGAAGAGTTCTCGTCTGAAACCCTGATACTCCGAAACAGATTGTCCAGTTTGTATAGGAAGTGCGTCCAGTTTTTGCCATGACCCTCTCTACTCTTTCGCACATGCTATGCAGGTGAAATGATGATACCATGGCAAGTTTCAACATTTTCATAGTTCACTTTGTAGTGATTTTCAATTTCACGGTCATTTAGCTCTCTAAACAATTAGGTAAATGACTGAAAAACAGCAAATGTAGTCAGAACATGTTGGAAATTGATGACGTTGCTTTGAATGCTGCATACTAAACGCAAAAGA
>NC_057794.1:416584732-416586202 GCF_018294505.1 Triticum aestivum | reverse complement strand
AATTTCACAGTCATTTAGCTCTCTAAACAATTAGGTAAATGACTGAAAAACAACAAATGTAGTCAGAATATGTTGGAAATTGATGACGTTGCTTTGAATACTGCATACTGAATGCAAAAGAAGTCGGGAGTTCAAATAAGTTTTAAAAACATTGAAGTGCCAATGTAACAGAAGAGTTCGCGTCTGAAACCCTGATACTCCGAAAGAGATTGTCCAGTTTGTACAGGAAGTGCGTCCAGTTTTTGCCGTGACCCTCTCTACTCTTTCGCACATGCTATGCGGGTGAAATGATGATACCATGCCAAGTTTCAACATTTTCACAGTTCACTTTGTAGTGATTTTCAATTTCACAGTCATTTAGCTCTCTAAACAATTAGATAAATGACTGAAAAACAACAAATGTAGTCAGAATATGTTGGAAATTGATGACGTTGCTTTGAATGCTGCATACTGAACGCAAAAGAAGGCAGGAGTTCAAATAAGTTTTAAAAACATTGAAGTGCCAATGTCATAGAAGAGTTCTCGTCCGAAACCCTGATACTCCGAAAGAGATTGTCCAGTTTGTACAGGAAGTGCGTCCATTTTTTGCCGTGACCCTCTCAACTCTTTCGCACATGCTATGCGGGTGAAATCATGATACCATGCCAAGTTTCAACATTTTCACAGTTCAGTTTGTAGTTATTTTCAATTTCACGGTCATTTAGATCTCTAAACAATTAGGTAAATGACTGAAAAACAGCAAATGTAGTCAGAACATGTTGGAAATTGATGATGTTGCTTTGAATGCTGCATACTGAACGCAAAAGAAGTTGGGAGTTCAAATAAGTTTTAAAAACATTGAAGTGGCCATGTAACAGATGAGTTCTCGTCTGAAACCCTAATACTCCGAAAGAGATTGTCCAGTTTTTACACGAAGTGCGTCCAATTTTTGCCGTGACCCTCTCTACTCTTCCGCACATGCTATGCGGGTGAAATGATGATACCATGCCAAGTTTCAACATTTTCATAGTTCATTTTGTAGTGATTTCCAATTTCACAGTCATTTAGCTCTCTAAACAATTAGGTAAATGACTGAAAAACAACAAATGTAGTCAAAACATGTTGGAAATTAATGACGTTGCTTTGAATGCTGCATACTGAATGCAAAAGAAGTCGGGAGTCCAAATAAGTTTTAAAAACATTGAAGTGCCCATGTAACAGAGGAGTTCTCGTCTGAAACCCTGATACTCCGAAAGAGATTGTCCTGTTTGTACACGAAGTGCGTCTAGTTTTTGCCGTGACCCTCTCTACTCTTTCGCACATGCTATGCGGGTGAAATGATGATACTATTCCAAGTTTCAACATTTTCACAGTTCATTTTGTAGTGATTTTCAATTTCACGGTCCTTTAGCTCTCTAAACAATTAGGTAAATGACTGAAAATAGCAAATGTAGTCAGAACATGTCGGAAATTGATGATGTCGCTTTGAAT
>NC_057794.1:416581038-416583582 GCF_018294505.1 Triticum aestivum | reverse complement strand
AAATTGATGACGCCGCTTTAAATGCTGCATACTAAACACAAAAGAAGTCCGGAGTTCAAATAAGTTAAAAAACATTGAAGTGCCCATGTAACAGATGAGTTCTCGTCCGAAACCCTGATACTCTGAAAGAGATTGTCCAGTTTGTACTCGAAGTGCGTCCAGTTTTTGCCGTGACCCTCTCTACTCTTTTGCACATGCTATGCGGGTGAAATGATGATACCATTCCAAGTTTCAACATTTTCACAGTCCATTTTGTAGTGATTTTCAATTTCACGGTCATTTAGCTCTCTGAACAATTAGGTAAATGACTGAAAATAGCAAATGTAGTCAGAACATGTTGGAAATTGATGACGTCGCTTTGAATGCTGCATACTAAACACAAAAGAAGTCCAGAGTTCAAATAAGTTTAAAAAATATTGAAGTGCCCGTGTAACAGATGAGTTCTCGTCTGAAACCCTGATACTCCAAAAGAGATTGTCCAGTTTGTAAAACGAAGTGCCTCCAGTTTTTGCCGTGACCCTCTCTACTCTTTCACACATGCTATGCGGGTGAAATGATGATACCATGCCAAGTTTCAACATTTTCACAGTTCATTTTGTAGTGATTTTCAATTTCACGGTCATTTAGCTCTCTAAACAATTAGGTAAATGACTGAACACAACAAAAGATGTCAGAACATGTTGGAAATTGATGACGTCACTTTGAATGCTGCATACTGAACACAAAAGAAGTTAGGAGTTCAAATACGTTTAAAAACATTGAAGTGCCCGTGTACCAGATGAGTTCTCGTCCGAAAGCCTCATACTCCAAAAGAGATTGTCCTGTTTGTACATGAAGTGCGTCTGGTTTTGCCATGACCCTCTCTACTCTTTCGCACATGCTATGAGGGTGAAATGATGATACCATGCCAAGTTTCAATATTTTCACAGTTCATTTTGTAGTGATTTTCAATTTCACGGTCATTTAGCTCTCTAAACAATTAGGTAAATGACTGAAAAACAACGAATGTAGTCAGAACATGTTGGAAATTGATGATGTTGCTTTCAATGCTGCATATTGAACGCAAAAGACGTTGGGAGTTCAAATAAGTTTTAAAAACATTGAAGTCCCCATGTAACAGATGAGTTCTCATCCGAAACCCTGATACTCCGAAAGAGATTGTCCAGTTTGTACCGAAGTGCGTCCAATTTATGCCATGACCCTCTCTACTCTTTCGCACATGCTATGCGGGTGAAATGATGATACCATTCCAAGTTTCAACATTTTCACAGTTCATTTTGTAGTGATTTTCAATTTCACGGTCATTTAGCTCTCTAAACAATTAGGTAAATGACTGAAAATAGCAAATGAGGTGAGAACATGTTGGAAATTGATGATGTCGCTTTGAATGCTGCATACTAAACACAAAAGAAGTCCGGAGTTGAAATAAGTTTAAAAAACATTGAAGTGCTCGTGTAACATATGAGTTCTCGTCCGAAACCCTGATACTCCGAACGAGATTGTCCAGTTTGTACAGGAAGTGCGTCCAGCTCTTGCCGTGACCCTCTCTACTCTTTCGCACATGCTATCCGGGTGAAATGATGATACCATGCCAAGTTTCAACATTTTCACAGTTCATTTTGTAGTGATTTTCAATTTCACGGTCATTTAGCTCTCTAAACAATTAGATAAATGACTGGAAAACAACGAATGATGTCAGAACATGTTGGAAATTGATGACGTCGCTTTAAATGCTGCATACTGACACAAAAGAAGTCCGGAGTTCAAATAAGTTTAAAAAACATTGAAGTGCCCGTGTACCAGATGAGTTCTCGTCCGAAAGCCTCATACTCCGAAAGAGATTGTCCAGTTTGTACACGAAGTGCGTCCAGTTTTTGCCGTGACCCTCTCTACTCTTTCGCACATGTTATGCGGGTGAAATGATGATACCATGCCAAGTTTCAACATTTTCACAGTTCATTTTGTAGTGATTTTCAATTTCACAGTCATTTAGCTCTCTAAACAATTAGGTAAATGACTGAAAAACAACAAATGTAGTCAGAACATGTTGGAAATTGATGACGTTGCTTTGAATGTTGCATACTGAACGCAAAATAAGTCGGTAGTTCAAATAAGTTTTAAAAACGTTGAAGTGCCCATGTAACAGATGAGTTCTCGTCCGAAACCCTGATACTCCGAAAGAGATTGTCCAATTTGTACACGAAGTGCGTCCAGTTTTTGTCGTGACCCTCTCTACTCTTTCGCACATGCTATGCGGGTGAAATGATGATACCATTCCAAGTTTCAACATTTTCACAGTTCATTTTGTAGTGATTTTCAAGTTCACGGTCATTTAGCTCTCTAAACAATTAGGTAAATGACTGAAAACAGCAAATGAGGTCAGAACATGTTGCAAATTGATGACGCCGCTTTAAATGCTGCATACTAAACACAAAAGAAGTCTGGAGTTGAAATAAGTTTAAAAAACATTGAATTGCCCGTGTAACAGATGAGTTCTCGTTCGAAACCCAGATACTCCGAAAGAGATTGTCCAGTTTGTACACG
>NC_057794.1:416575207-416580451 GCF_018294505.1 Triticum aestivum | reverse complement strand
TCAGAACATGTTGGAAATTGATGACGTCGCTTTAAATGCTGCATACTGACACAAAAGAAGTCCGGAGTTCAAATAAGTTTAAAAAACATTGAAGTGCCCGTGTACCAGATGAGTTCTCGTCCGAAAGCCTCATACTCCGAAAGAGATTGTCCAGTTTGTACACGAAGTGCGTCCAGTTTTTGCCGTGACCCTCTCTACTCTTTCGCACATGCTATGCGGGTGAAATGATGATACCATGCCAAGTTTCAACATTTTCACAGTTCATTTTGTAGTGATTTTCAATTTCACAGTCATTTAGCTCTCTAAACAATTAGGTAAATGACTGAAAAACAACAAATGTAGTCAGAACATGTTGGAAATTGATGACGTTGCTTTGAATGTTGCATACTGAACGCAAAATAAGTCGGTAGTTCAAATAAGTTTTAAAAACATTGAAGTGCCCATGTAACAGATGAGTTCTCGTCCGAAACCCTGATACTCCGAAAGAGATTGTCCAATTTGTACACGAAGTGCGTCCAGTTTTTGTCGTGACCCTCTCTACTCTTTCGCACATGCTATGCAGGTGAAATGATGATACCATTCCAAGTTTCAACATTTTCACAGTTCATTTTGTAGTGATTTTCAAGTTCACGGTCATTTAGCTCTCTAAACAATTAGGTAAATGACTGAAAACAGCAAATGAGGTCAGAACATGTTGCAAATTGATGACGCCGCTTTAAATGCTGCATACTAAACACAAAAGAAGTCTGGAGTTGAAATAAGTTTAAAAAACATTGAATTGCCCGTGTAACAGATGAGTTCTCGTTCGAAACCCTGATACTCCGAAAGAGATTGTCTAGTTTGTACACGAAGTGCATCTAGTTTTGGCCGTGACCCTCTCTACTCTTTCGCACATGCTATGCGGGTGAAATGATGATACCATGCCAAGTTTCAACATTTTCACAGTTCATTTTTTAGTGATTTTCAATTTCACGGACATTTAGCTCTCTAAACAATTAGGTAAATGACTAAAAACAACAAATGATGTCAGAACATGTTGGAAATTGATGACGCCGCTTTAATTGCTGCATACGAAACACAAAAGAAGTCCGGAGTTCAAATAAGTTTAAAAAACATTGAATTGCCCGTGTAACAGATGAGTTCTCGTTCGAAAGCCTCATACTCCGAAAGAGATTGTCCAGTTTGTACACGAAGTGCGTCCAGTTTTTGCCGTGACCCTCTCTACTCTTTCGCACATGCTATGCGGGTGAAATGATGATACCATGCCAAGTTTCAACATTTTCACAGTTCATTTTGTAGTGATTTTCAATTTCACGGTCATTTAGCTCTCTAAACAATTATGTAAATGACTGAAAAACAACAAATAATGTCAGAACATGTTGGAAATTGATGACGTCGCTTTCAATGCTGCATACTAAACACAAAAGAAGTCCGGAGTTCAAATAAGTTGAAAAAAATTGAAGTGCTCGTGTACGAGATGAGTTCTCGTCCGAAAGCCTCATACTCCGATAGAGATTGTCCAGTTTGTACACGAAGTGCGTCCAATTTTTGCCGTGCCAAGTTTCAACATTTTCACAGTTCATTTTGTTGTGATTTTCAATTTCACAGTCATTTAGCTCTCTAAACAATTAGGTAAATGACTGAAAAACAACAAATGTAGTCAGAACATGTTGGAAATTGATGAAGTTGCTTTGAATGCTGCATACTGAACGCAAAAGAAGTCGGGAGTTCAAATAATTTTTAAAAACATTGAAGTGCCCATGTAACAGATGAGTTCTCGTCCGAAACCCTGATACTCCAAAAGAGATTGTCCAGTTTGTACACGAAGTGCGTCCAATTTTTGCCATGACCCTCTCTACTCTTTCGCACATGCTATGCGGGTGGAATGATGATACCATTACAAGTTTCAATATTTTCACAGTTCATTTTGTAGTGATTTTCAAGTTCACGGTCATTTAGCTCTCTAAACAATTAGGTAAATGACTGAAAACAGCAAATGATGTCAGAACATGTTGGAAATTGATGACGTCGCTTTGAATGCTGCATACTAAACACAAAAGAAGTCCGGAGTTCAAATAAGTTAAAAAACATAGAAGTGCCCGTGTAACAGATGAGTTCTCGTCCGAAACCCTGATACTTCGAACGAGATTGTCCAGTTTGTACATGAAGTGCGTCCAGTTTTTGCCGTGACCCTCTCTACTCTTTCGCACATGCTATGCAGGTGAAATGATTATACCATGCCAAGTTTCAACATTTTCACAGTTCATTTTGTAGTGATTTTCAATTTCACGGTCATTTAGCTCTCTAAACAATTAGGTAAATGACTGAAAAACAACAAATAATGTCAGAACATGTTGGAAATTGATGACGTCGCTTTGAATGCTGCATACTGAAAACAAAAGAAGTCCGAAGTTCAAATAAGTTTAAAAAACATTGAAGTGCCCGTGTACCAGATGAGTTCTCGTCCGAAACCCTGATACTCCGAAAGAGATTGTCCAGTTTGTACACGAAGTGCGTCCAGTTTTTGCCGTGACCCTCTCTACTCTTTCTCACATGTTATGCGGGTGAAATGATGATACCGTGCCATGTTTCAACATTTCACGGTTCATTTTGTAGTGATTTTCAATTTCACAGTCATTTAGCTCTCTAAACAATTAGGTAAATGACTAAAAAACAACAAATGTAGTCAGAACATGTTGGAAATTGATGTTGTTGCTTTGAATGCTGCATACTGAACGCAAAAGAAGTCGGGAGTTAAAATAATTTTTAAAAACATTGAAGTGCCCATGTAACAGATGAGTTCTCGTTCGAAACCCTGATACTCCAAAAGAGATTGTCCAGTTTGTACACGAAGTGCGTCCGGTTTTTGCCATGACCCTCTCTACTCTTTCGCACATGCTATGCGGGTGGAATGATGATACCATTACAAGTTTCAATATTTCCACAGTTCATTTTGTAGTGATTTTCAAGTTCACGGTCATTTAGCTCACTAAACAATTAGGTAAATGACTGAAAACAACAAATGAGGTCAGAACATGTTGCAAATTGACGACGTCGCTTTGAATGGTGCATACTAAACACACAAGAAGTCCGGAGTTCAAATAAGTTTAAAAAAAATTGAAGTGCCCGTGTACAAGATGAGTTCTCGTCCGAAAGCCTCATACTACGAAAGAGATTGTCCAGTTTGTACACGAAGTGCGTCTAGTTTTTGCCGTGACCCTCTCTACTCTTTCGCACATGCTATGCAGGTGAAATGATGATACCATGCCAAGTTTCAACATTTTCACAGTTCATTTTGTAGTGATTTTCAATTTCACAGTCATTTAGCTCTCTAAACAATTAGGTAAATGACTAAAAAACAACAAATGTAGTCAGAACATGTTGGAAATTGATGCCGTTGCTTTGAATGCTGCATACTGAACGCAAAAGAAGTCGGGAGTTCAAATAAGTTTTATAAACATTGAGGTGCCCATGTAACAGATGAGTTCTCGTCCGAAACCCTGATACTCCGAAAGAGATTGTCCAGTTTGTACACGAAGTGCGTCTAGTTTTTGCCGTGACCCTCTCTACTCTTTCGCACATGCTATGCGGGTGAAATGATGATACTATTCCAAGTTTCAACATTTTCACAGTTCATTTTGTGGTGATTTTCAATTTCACGGTCATTTAGCTCTCTAAACAATTAGATAAATGACTGAAAAACAACAAATAATGTCAGAACATGTTGGAAATTGATGACGTCGCTTTGAATGCTGCATACTAAACACAAAAGAAGTCCGGAGTTCAAATAAGTTTAAAAAACAATGAAGTGCCCGTGTACCAGATGGGTTCTCGTCCGAAAGCCTCATACTCCGAAAGAGATTGTCCAGTTTGTACACGAAGTGCGTCCAGTTTTTGCCGTGACCCTCTCTACTCTTTCGCACATGCTATGCAGGTGAAATGATGATACCATGCCAAGTTTCAACATTTTCACAGTTCATTTTGTTGTGATTTTCTATTTCACAGTCATTTAGCTCTCTAAACAATTAGGTAAATGACTGAAGAACAACAAATGTAGTCAGAACATGTTGGAAATTGATGATGTTGCTTTGAATGCTGCATACTAAACGCAAAAGAAGTCGGGAGTTCAAATAAGTTTTAAAAACATTGAAGTGCCCATGTAACAGATGAGTTCTCGTCCGAAACCCTGATACTCCGAAAGAGATTGTCCAGTTTGTACACAAAGTGCGTCTAGTTTTTGCCGTGACCCTCTCTACTCTTTCGCACATGCTATGCGGGTGAAATGATGATACCATTCCAAGTTTCAACATTTTCACAGTTCATTTTGTAGTGATTTTCAATTTCACGGTCATTTAGCTCTCTAAGCAATTAGGTAAATGACTGAAAACAGCAAATGTAGTCAGAACATGTTGGAAATTGATGACGTCGCTTTGAATGCTGCATACTAAACACAAAAGAAGACCGGAGTTCAAATAAGTTTAAAAAACATTGAAGTGCCCGTGTAATAGATGAGTTCTCGTCCGAAACCCAGATACTCGGAAAGAGATTGTCCAGTTTGTACACGAAGTGCATCCAGTTTTTGCCGTGACCCTCTCTACTGTTTCGCACATGCTATGCGGGTGAAATGATGATACCATGCCAAGTTTCAACATTTTCACAGTTTATTTTGTAGTGATTTTCAATTTCACGGTCATTTAGCTCTCTAAACAATTAGGTAAATGACTGAAAAACAACAAATAATGTCAGAACATGTTGGAAATTGACGATGTTGCTTTGAATGCTGCATACTGAACACAAAAGAAGTCGGGAGTTCAAATAAGTTTTAAAAACATTGAAGTGCCCATGTAACAAATGAGTTCTCGTCTGAAACCCTGATACTCCGAAAGAGATTATCCAGTTTGTACATGAAGTGCGTCAAGTTTTTGCCATGACCCTCTCTACTCTTCCGCACATGCTATGCGGGTGAAATGATGATACCATTCCAAGTTTCAACATTTTCACAGTTCATTTTGTAGTGATTTTCAATTTCACGGTCATTTAGCTCTCTAAACAATTACGTAAATGACTGAAAACAGCAAATGTAGTCAGAACATGTTGGAAATTGATGACGTCGCTTTGAATGCTGCATACTAAACACAAAAGAAGTCCGGAGTTCAAATAAGTTTATAAAACATTGAATTGCCTGTGTAACAGATGAGTTCTCGTCCGAAACCCTGGTACTCCAAAAGAGATTGTCCAGTTTGT
>NC_057794.1:416572635-416575040 GCF_018294505.1 Triticum aestivum | reverse complement strand
AAAACAACAAATGATGTCAGAACATGTTGGAAATTGATGACGTCACTTTGAATGCTGCATACTAAACACAAAAGAAGTCCGGAGTTCAAATAAGTTGAAAAAAATTTGAAGTGCCCGTGTACGAGATGAGTTCTCGTCCGAAAGCCTCATACTCCGAAAGAGATTGTCCAGTTTGTACACGAAGTGCGTCCAGTTTTTGCCGTGACCCTCTCTACTCTTTCGCACATGCTATGCGGGTGAAATGATGATACCATGCCAAGTTTCAACATTTTCACAGTTTATTTTGTAATGATTTTCAATTTCACGGTCATTTAGCTCTCTAAACAATTAGGTAAATGACTGAAAAACAACAAATGTAGTCAGAACATGTTGGAAATTGATGATGTTGCTTTGAATGCTGCATACTGAACGCAAAAGAAGTCGGGAGTTCAAATAAGTTTTAAAAACATTGAAGTGCCCATGTAACAGATGAGTTCTCGTCCGAAACCCTGATACTCCGAAAGAGATTGTCCAGTTTGTACACAAAGTGCGTCCAGTTTTTGCCGTGACCCTCTCTACTCTTTCGCACATGCTATGCGGGTGAAATGATGATACCATTCCAAGTTTCAACATTTTCACAGTTCATTTTGTAGTGATTTTCAATTTCACGGTCATTTAGCTCTCTAAGCAATTAGGTAAATGACTGAAAACAGCAAATGTAGTCAGAACATGTTGGAAATTGATGACGTCGCTTTGAATGCTGCATACTAAACACAAAAGAAGACCGGAGTTCAAATAAGTTTAAAAAACATTGAAGTGCCCGTGTAATAGATGAGTTCTCGTCTGAAACCCTGATACTCCAAAAGAGATTGTCCAGTTTGTAAAACGAAGTGCCTCCAGTTTTTGCCGTGACCCTCTCTACTCTTTCACACATGCTATGCGGGTGAAATGATGATACCATGCCAAGTTTCAACATTTTCACAGTTTATTTTGTAGTGATTTTCAATTTCACGGTCATTTAGCTCTCTAAACAATTAGGTAAATGACTGAAAAACAACAAATAATGTCAGAACATGTTGGAAATTGACGACGTTGCTTTGAATGCTGCATACTGAACACAAAAGAAGTCGGGAGTTCAAATAAGTTTTAAAAACATTGAAGTGCCCATGTAACAAATGAGTTCTCGTCTGAAACCCTGATACTCCGAAAGAGATTATCCAGTTTGTACATGAAGTGCGTCCAGTTTTTGCCATGACCCTCTCTACTCTTCCGCACATGCTATGCGGGTGAAATGATGATACCATTCCAAGTTTCAACATTTTCACAGTTCATTTTGTAGTGATTTTCAATTTCACGGTCATTTAGCTCTCTAAACAATTACGTAAATGACTGAAAACAGCAAATGTAGTCAGAACATGTTGGAAATTGATGACGTCGCTTTGAATGCTGCATACTAAACACAAAAGAAGTCCGGAGTTCAAATAAGTTTAAAAAACATTGAATTGCCTGTGTAACAGATGAGTTCTCGTCCGAAACCCTGGTACTCCAAAAGAGATTGTCCAGTTTGTACACGAAGTGCGTCCAGTTTTTGCCGTGACCCTCTCTACTCTTTCGCACATGCTATGCGGGAGAAATGATGATACCATGCCAAGTTTCAACATTTTCACAGTTCATTTTGTAGTGATTTTAAATTTCACGGTCATTTAGCTCTCTAAACAATTAGGTAAATGACTGAAAAACAACAAATGATGTCAGAACATGTTGGAAATTGATGACGTCACTTTGAATGCTGCATACTAAACACAAAAGAAGTCCGGAGTTCAAATAAGTTGAAAAAAATTTGAAGTGCCCGTGTACGAGATGAGTTCTCGTCCGAAAGCCTCATACTCCGAAAGAGATTGTCCAGTTTGTACACGAAGTGCGTCCAGTTTTTGCCGTGACCCTCTCTACTCTTTCGCACATGCTATGCGGGTGAAATGATGATACCATGCCAAGTTTCAACATTTTCACAGTTTATTTTGTAATGATTTTCAATTTCACGGTCATTTAGCTCTCTAAACAATTAGGTAAATGACTGAAAAACAACAAATAATGTCAGAACATGTTGGAAATTGATGACACTGCTTTGAATGCTGCATACTGAACACAAAAGAAGTCGGGAGTTCAAATAAGTTTTAAAAACATTGAAGTGCCCATGTAACAAATGAGTTCTCGTCCGAAACCCTGATACTCCGAAAGAGATTATCCAGTTTGTACACGAAGTGCGTCCAGTTTTTGCCATGACCCTCTCTACTCTTCCGCACATGCTATGCGGGTGAAATGATGATACCATTCCAAGTTTCAACATTTTCACAGTTCATTTTGTAGTGATTTTCAATTTCACGGTCATTTAGCTCTCTAAACAATTACGTAAATGACTGAAAACA
>NC_057794.1:416571573-416572546 GCF_018294505.1 Triticum aestivum | reverse complement strand
TTCAAATAAGTTTAAAAAACATTGAATTGCCTGTGTAACAGATGAGTTCTCGTCCGAAACCCTGGTACTCCGAAAGAGATTGTCCAGTTTGTACACGAAGTGCGTCCAGTTTTTGCCGTGACCCTCTCTACTCTTTCGCACATGCTATGCGGGAGAAATGATGATACCATGCCAAGTTTCAACATTTTCACAGTTCATTTTGTAGTGATTTTAAATTTCACGGTCATTTAGCTATCTAAACAATTAGGTAAATGACTGAAAAACAACAAATGATGTCAGAACATGTTGGAAATTGATGACGTCGCTTTGAATGCTGCATACTAAACACAAAAGAAGTCCGGAGTTCAAATAAGTTGAAAAAAATTTGAAGTGCCCGTGTACGAGATGAGTTCTCGTCCGAAAGCCTCATACTCCGAAAGAGATTGTCCAGTTTGTACACGAAGTGCGTCCAGTTTTTGCCGTGACCCTCTCTACTCTTTCGCACATGCTATGCGGGTGAAATGATGATACCATGCCAAGTTTCAACATTTTCACAGTTCATTTTGTAGTGATTTTCAATTTCACAGTCATTTAGCTCTCTAAATAATTAGGTAAATGACTAAAAAACAACAAATGTAGTCAGAACATGTTGGAAATTGATGACGTTGCTTTGAATGCTGCATACTGAACGCAAAAGAAGTTTGGAGTTCAAATAAGTTTTAAAAACATTGAAGTGCCCATGTAACAGATGAGTTCTCGTCCGAAACCCTGATACTCCGAAAGAGATTGTCCAGTTTGTACACGAAGTGCGTCTAGTTTTTGCCGTGACCCTCTCTACTCTTTCGCACATGCCATGCGGGTGAAATGATGATACCATTCCAAGTTTCAACATTTTCACAGTTCATTTTGTAGTGATTTTCAATTTCACGGTCATTTAGCTCTCTAAACAATTAGGTAAATGACTGAAAACAGCAAATGTAGTCAGAACATGTTG
>NC_057794.1:416570663-416571563 GCF_018294505.1 Triticum aestivum | reverse complement strand
CTTTGAATGCTGCATACTAAACACAAAAGAAGTCCGGAGTTCAAATAAGTTGAAAAAAATTTGAAGTGCCCGTGTACGAGATGAGTTCTCGTCCGAAAGCCTCATACTCCGAAAGAGATTGTCCAGTTTGTACACGAAGTGCGTCCAGTTTTTGCCGTGACCCTCTCTACTCTTTCGCACATGCTATGCGGGTGAAATGATGATACCATGCCAAGTTTCAACATTTTCACAGTTCATTTTGTAGTGATTTTCAATTTCACAGTCATTTAGCTCTCTAAACAATTAGGTAAATGACTAAAAAACAACAAATGTAGTCAGAACATGTTGGAAATTGATGACGTTGCTTTGAATGCTGCATACTAAACGCAAAAGAAGTTTGGAGTTCAAATAAGTTTTAAAAACATTGAAGTGCCCATGTAACAGATGAGTTCTCGTCCGAAACCCTGATACTCCGAAAGAGATTGTCCAGTTTGTACACGAAGTGCGTCTAGTTTTTGCCGTGACCCTCTCTACTCTTTCGCACATGCCATGCGGGTGAAATGATGATACCATTCCAAGTTTCAACATTTTCACAGTTCATTTTGTAGTGATTTTCAATTTCAGGGTCATTTAGCTCTCTAAACAATTAGGTAAATGACTGAAAACAGCAAATGTAGTCAGAACATGTTGGAAATTGATGACGTCGCTTTGAATGCTACATACTAAACACAAAAGAAGTCCGGAGTTCAAATAAGTTTAAAAAACATTGAAGTGCCCGTGTAACAGATGAGTTCTCCTCCGAAACCCAGATACTCCGAAAGAGATTGTCCAGTTTGTACACTAAGTGCGTCCAGTTTTTGCCGTGACCCTCTCTACTCTTTAGAACATGCTATGCGGGAGAAATGATGATACCATGCCAAG
>NC_057794.1:416569845-416570653 GCF_018294505.1 Triticum aestivum | reverse complement strand
ATGACTAAAAAACAACAAATGTAGTCAGAACATGTTGGAAATTGATGACGTTGCTTTGAATGCTGCATACTGAACACAAAAGAAGTTTGGAGTTCAAATAAGTTTTAAAAACATTGAAGTGCCCATGTAACAGATGAGTTCTCGTCCGAAACCCTGATACTCCGAAAGAGATTGTCCAGTTTGTACACGAAGTGCGTCTAGTTTTTGCCGTGACCCTCTCTACTCTTTCGCACATGCCATGCGGGTGAAATGATGATACCATTCCAAGTTTCAACATTTTCACAGTTCATTTTGTAGTGATTTTCAATTTCACGGTCATTTAGCTCTCTAAACAATTAAGTAAATGACTGAAAACAGCAAATGTAGTCAGAACAAGTTGGAAATTGATGACGTTGCTTTGAATGCTACATACTAAACACAAAAGAAGTCCGGAGTTCAAATAAGTTTAAAAAACATCGAAGTGCCCGTGTAACAGATGAGTTCTCCTCCGAAACCCAGATACTCCGAAAGAGATTGTCCAGTTTGTACACTAAGTGCGTCCAGTTTTTGCCGTGACCCTCTCTACTCTTTAGAACATGCTATGCGGGAGAAATGATGATACCATGCCAAGTTTCAACATTTTCACAGTTCATTTTGTAGTGATTTTCAATTTCACGGTCATTTAGCTCTCTAAACAATTAGGTAAATGACTGAAAAACAACAAATGATGTCAGAACATGTTGGAAATTGATGACGTCGCTTTGAATGCTGCATACTAAACACAAAAGAAGTCCGGAGTTCAAATAAGTTGAAAAAAAATTGAAGTGCC
>NC_057794.1:416569107-416569684 GCF_018294505.1 Triticum aestivum | reverse complement strand
TGATGATACCATGCCAAGTTTCAACATTTTCACAGTTCATTTTGTAGTGATCTTCAATTTCACGGTCATTTAGCTCTCTAAACAATTAGGTAAATGACTGAAAAACAACAAATAATGTCATAACATGTTGGAAATTGATGACGTTGCTTTGAATGCTGCATACTGAACGCAAAAGAAGTTCGGAGTTCAAATAAGTTTGAAAAACATTGAAGTGCCCGTGTAATAGATGAGTTCTCGTCCGAAACCCAGATACTCCGAAAGAGATTGTCCAGTTTGTACACGAAGTGTGTCCGGTTTTTGCCGTGACCCTCTCTACTCTTTCAAACATGCTATGCAGGTGAAATGATGATACCATGCCAAGTTTCAACATTTTCACAGTTCATTTTGTAGTGATTTTCAATTTCACGGTCATTTAGCTCTCTAAACAATTAGGTAAATCACTGAAAAACAACAAATAATGTCATAACATGTTGGAAATTGATGACGTTGCTTTGAATGCTGCATACTGAATGCAAAAGAAGTCGGGAGTTCAAATAAGTTGAAAAAAAATTGAAGTGCCCGTGTACGAGATGAGTTC
>NC_057794.1:416568563-416569064 GCF_018294505.1 Triticum aestivum | reverse complement strand
TGAAAAACAACAAATGTAGTCAGAACATGTTGGAAATTGATGATGTTGCTTTCAATGCTGCATACTGAACGCAAAAGAAGTCGGGAGTTCAAATATGTTTTAAAAACATTGAAGTGCCCATATAACAGATGAGTTCTCGTCCGAAACCCTGATACTCCGAAAGAGATTGTCCAGTTTGTACACAAAGTGCGTCCAGTTTTTGCCGTGACCCTCTCTACTCTTTCGCACATGCTATGCGGGTGAAATGATGATACCATTCCAAGTTTTAACATTTTCATAGTTCATTTTGTAGTGATTTTCAATTTCACGGTCATTTAGCTCTCTAAACAATTAGGTAAATGACTGAAAACAGCAAATGTAGTCAGAACATGTTGGAAATTGATGACGTCGCTTTGAATGCTGCATAGTAAACACAAAAGAAGTTCGGAGTTCAAATAAGTTTAAAAAACATTGAAGTGCCCGTGTAATAGATGAGTTCTCGTCCGAAACCCAGATACTCCG
>NC_057794.1:416564316-416565008 GCF_018294505.1 Triticum aestivum | reverse complement strand
GTAGTCAGAACATGTTGGAAATTGATGACGTTGCTTTGAATGCTGCATACTGAACGCAAAAGAAGTTTGGAGTTCAAATAAGTTTTAAAAACATTGAAGTGCCCATGTAACAGATGAGTTCTTGTCCGAAACCCTGATAGTCCGAAAGAGATTGTACAGTTTGTACACGAAGTGCGTCTAGTTTTTGTCGTGACCCTCTCTACTCTTTCGCACATGCCATGCGGGTGAAATGATGATACCATTCCAAGTTTCAACATTTTCACAGTTCATTTTGTAGTGATTTTCAATTTCACGGTCATTTACCTCTCTAAACAATTAGGTAAATGACTGAAAACAGCAAATGTAGTCAGAACATGTTGGAAATTGATGACGTTGCTTTGAATGCTGCATACTGAACGCAAAAGAAGTTCGGAGTTCAAATAAGTTTAAAAAACATTGAAGTGCACGTGTAATAGATGAGTTCTCGTCCGAAACCCAGATACTCCGAAAGAGATTGTCCAGTTTGTACACGAAGTGTGTCCGGTTTTTGCCGTGACCCTCTCTACTCTTTCAAACATGCTATGCAGGTGAAATGATGATACCATGCCAAGTTTCAACATTTTCACAGTTCATTTTGTAGTGATTTTCAATTTCACGGTCATTTAGCTCTCTAAACAATTAGGTAAATGACTGAAAAACAACAAATAATGTCA
>NC_057794.1:416563650-416564306 GCF_018294505.1 Triticum aestivum | reverse complement strand
ATTTTCACAGTTCATTTTGTAGTGATTTTCAATTTCACGGTCATTTAGCTCTCTAAACAATTAGGTAAATGACTGAAAAACAACAAATGATGTCAGAACATGTTGGAAATTGATGACGTCGCTTTGAATGCTGCATACTAAACACAAAAGAAGTCCGGAGTTCAAATAAGTTGAAAAAAAATTGAAGTGCCCGTGTACGAGATGAGTTCTCGTCCGAAAGCCTCATACTCCGAAAGAGATTGTCCAGTTTGTACATGAAGTGCGTCCAGTTTTTGCCGTGACCCTCTCTACTCTTTCGCACATGCTATGCGGGTGAAATGATGATACCATGCCAAGTTTCAACATTTTCATAGTTCATTTTGTAGTGATTTTCAATTTCACGGTCATTTAGCTCTCTAAACAATTAGGTAAATGACTGAAAAACAACAAATAATGTCATAACATGTTGGAAATTGATGACGTTGCTTTGAATGCTGCATACTGAACGCAAAAGAAGTTCGGAGTTCAAATAAGTTTAAAAAACATTGAAGTGCCCGTGTAATAGATGAGTTCTCGTCCGAAACCCAGATACTCCGAAAGAGATTGTCCAGTTTGTACACGAAGTGTGTCCGGTTTTTGCCGTGACCCTCTCTACTCTTTCAAACATGCTATGCAGG
>NC_057794.1:416563273-416563640 GCF_018294505.1 Triticum aestivum | reverse complement strand
GACTGAAAACAGCAAATGTAGTCAGAACATGTTGGAAATTGATGACGTCGCTTTGAATGCTGCATAGTAAACACAAAAGAAGTTCGGAGTTCAAATAAGTTTAAAAAACATTGAAGTGCCCGTGTAATAGATGAGTTCTCGTCCGAAACCCAGATACTCCGAAAGAGATTGTCCAGTTTGTACACGAAGTGTGTCCGGTTTTTGCCGTGACCCTCTCTACTCTTTCAAACATGCTATGCAGGTGAAATGATGATACCATGCCAAGTTTCAACATTTTCACAGTTCATTTTGTAGTGATTTTCAATTTCACGGTCATTTAGCTCTCTAAACAATTAGGTAAATGACTGAAAAACAACAAATAATGTCA
>NC_057794.1:416562744-416563263 GCF_018294505.1 Triticum aestivum | reverse complement strand
GTGATTTTCAATTTCACGGTCATTTAGCTCTCTAAACAATTAGGTAAATGACTGAAAAACAACAAATAATGTCATAACATGTTGGAAATTGATGACGTTGCTTTGAATGCTGCATACTGAATGCAAAAGAAGTCGGGAGTTCAAATAAGTTGAAAAAAAATTGAAGTGCCCGTGTACGAGATGAGTTCTCGTCCGAAAGCCTCATACTCCGAAAGAGATTGTCCAGTTTGTACACGAAGTGCGTCCAGTTTTTGCCGTGACCCTCTCTACTCTTTCGCACATGCTATGTGGGAGAAATGATGATACCATGCCAAGTTTCAACATTTTCACAGTTCATTTTGTAGTGATTTTAAATTTCACGGTCATTTAGCTCTCTAAACAATTAGGTAAATGACTGAAAAACAACAAATGATGTCAGAACATGTTGGAAATTGATGACGTCGCTTTGAATGCTGCATACTAAACACAAAAGAAGTCCGGAGTTCAAATAAGTTGAAAAAAATTTGAAGTGCCCATGTA
>NC_057794.1:416562249-416562734 GCF_018294505.1 Triticum aestivum | reverse complement strand
TGTAACAGATGAGTTCTCGTCCGAAACCCTGATACTCCGAAAGAGATTGTCCAGTTTGTACACGAAGTGCGTCTAGTTTTTGCCGTGACCCTCTCTACTCTTTCGCACATGCCATGCGGGTGAAATGATGATACCATTCCAAGTTTCAACATTTTCACAGTTCATTTTGTAGTGATTTTCAATTTCAGGGTCATTTAGCTCTCTAAACAATTAGGTAAATGACTGAAAACAGCAAATGTAGTCAGAACATGTTGGAAATTGATGACGTCGCTTTGAATGCTACATACTAAACACAAAAGAAGTCCGGAGTTCAAATAAGTTTAAAAAACATTGAAGTGCCCGTGTAACAGATGAGTTCTCCTCCGAAACCCAGATACTCCGAAAGAGATTGTCCAGTTTGTACACTAAGTGCGTCCAGTTTTTGCCGTGACCCTCTCTACTCTTTAGAACATGCTATGCGGGAGAAATGATGATACCATGCCAAG
>NC_057794.1:416561583-416562239 GCF_018294505.1 Triticum aestivum | reverse complement strand
ATTTTCACAGTTCATTTTGTAGTGATTTTCAATTTCACGGTCATTTAGCTCTCTAAACAATTAGGTAAATGACTGAAAAACAACAAATGATGTCAGAACATGTTGGAAATTGATGACGTCGCTTTGAATGCTGCATACTAAACACAAAAGAAGTCCGGAGTTCAAATAAGTTGAAAAAAAATTGAAGTGCCCGTGTACGAGATGAGTTCTCGTCCGAAAGCCTCATACTCCGAAAGAGATTGTCCAGTTTGTACATGAAGTGCGTCCAGTTTTTGCCGTGACCCTCTCTACTCTTTCGCACATGCTATGCGGGTGAAATGATGATACCATGCCAAGTTTCAACATTTTCATAGTTCATTTTGTAGTGATTTTCAATTTCACGGTCATTTAGCTCTCTAAACAATTAGGTAAATGACTGAAAAACAACAAATAATGTCATAACATGTTGGAAATTGATGACGTTGCTTTGAATGCTGCATACTGAACGCAAAAGAAGTTCGGAGTTCAAATAAGTTTAAAAAACATTGAAGTGCCCGTGTAATAGATGAGTTCTCGTCCGAAACCCAGATACTCCGAAAGAGATTGTCCAGTTTGTACACGAAGTGTGTCCGGTTTTTGCCGTGACCCTCTCTACTCTTTCAAACATGCTATGCAGG
>NC_057794.1:416560651-416561573 GCF_018294505.1 Triticum aestivum | reverse complement strand
AAATGATGTCAGAACATGTTGGAAATTGATGACGTCGCTTTGAATGCTGCATACTAAACACAAAAGAAGTCCGGAGTTCAAATAAGTTGAAAAAAATTTGAAGTGCCCGTGTACGAGATGAGTTCTCGTCCGAAAGCCTCATACTCCGAAAGAGATTGTCCAGTTTGTACACGAAGTGCGTCCAGTTTTTGTCGTGACCCTCTCTACTCTTTCGCACATGCTATGCGGGTGAAATGATGATACCATGCCAAGTTTCAACATTTTCACAGTTCATTTTGTAGTGATTTTCAATTTCACAGTCATTTAGCTCTCTAAACAATTAGGTAAATGACTAAAAAACAACAAATGTAGTCAGAACATGTTGGAAATTGATGAGTTGCTTTGAATGCTGCATACTGAACGCAAAAGAAGTTTGGAGTTCAAATAAGTTTTAAAAACATTGAAGTGCCCATGTAACAGATGAGTTCTCGTCCGAAACCCTGATACTCCGAAAGAGATTGTCCAGTTTGTACATGAAGTGCGTCTAGTTTTTGCCGTGACCCTCTCTACTCTTTCGCACATGCCATGCGGGTGAAATGATGATACCATTCCAAGTTTCAACATTTTCACAGTTCATTTTGTAGTGATTTTCAATTTCACGGTCATTTAGCTCTCTAAACAATTAGGTAAATGACTGAAAACAGCAAATGTAGTCAGAACATGTTGGAAATTGATGACGTCGCTTTGAATGCTACATACTAAACAGAAAAGAAGTCCAGAGTTCAAATAAGTTTAAAAAACATTGAAGTGCCCGTGTAACAGATGAGTTCTCCTCCGAAACCCAGATACTCCGAAAGAGATTGTCCAGTTTGTACACTAAGTGCGTCCAGTTTTTGCCGTGACCCTCTCTACTCTTTAGAACATGCTATGCGGGAGAAATGAT
>NC_057794.1:416558971-416559456 GCF_018294505.1 Triticum aestivum | reverse complement strand
TGTAACAGATGAGTTCTCGTCCGAAACCCTGATACTCCGAAAGAGATTGTCCAGTTTGTACACGAAGTGCGTCTAGTTTTTGCCGTGACCCTCTCTACTCTTTCGCACATGCCATGCGGGTGAAATGATGATACCATTCCAAGTTTCAACATTTTCACAGTTCATTTTGTAGTGATTTTCAATTTCAGGGTCATTTAGCTCTCTAAACAATTAGGTAAATGACTGAAAACAGCAAATGTAGTCAGAACATGTTGGAAATTGATGACGTCGCTTTGAATGCTACATACTAAACACAAAAGAAGTCCGGAGTTCAAATAAGTTTAAAAAACATTGAAGTGCCCGTGTAACAGATGAGTTCTCCTCCGAAACCCAGATACTCCGAAAGAGATTGTCCAGTTTGTACACTAAGTGCGTCCAGTTTTTGCCGTGACCCTCTCTACTCTTTAGAACATGCTATGCGGGAGAAATGATGATACCATGCCAAG
>NC_057794.1:416556549-416558505 GCF_018294505.1 Triticum aestivum | reverse complement strand
ATTTTCACAGTTCATTTTGTAGTGATTTTCAATTTCACGGTCATTTAGCTCTCTAAACAATTAGGTAAATGACTGAAAAACAACAAATGATGTCAGAACATGTTGGAAATTGATGACGTCGCTTTGAATGCTGCATACTAAACACAAAAGAAGTCCGGAGTTCAAATAAGTTGAAAAAAAATTGAAGTGCCCGTGTACGAGATGAGTTCTCGTCCGAAAGCCTCATACTCCGAAAGAGATTGTCCAGTTTGTACATGAAGTGCGTCCAGTTTTTGCCGTGACCCTCTCTACTCTTTCGCACATGCTATGCGGGTGAAATGATGATACCATGCCAAGTTTCAACATTTTCACAGTTCATTTTGTAGTGATTTTCAATTTCACAGTCATTTAGCTCTCTAAACAATTAGGTAAATGACTGAAAAACAACAAATGTAGTCAGAACATGTTGGAAATTGATGACGTTGCTTTCAATGCTGCATACTGAACGCAAAAGAAGTCGGGAGTTCAAATAAGTTTTAGAAACATTGAAGTGCCCATATAACAGATGAGTTCTCGTCCGAAACCCTGATACCCCGAAAGAGATTGTCCAGTTTGTACACAAAGTGCGTCCAGTTTTTGCCGTGACCCTCTCTACTCTTTCGCACATGCTATGCGGGTGAAATGATGATACCATTCCAAGTTTCAACATTTTCATAGTTCATTTTGTAGTGATTTTCAATTTCACGGTCATTTAGCTCTCTAAACAATTAGGTAAATGACTGAAAACAGCAAATGTAGTCAGAACATGTTGGAAATTGATGATGTCGCTTTGAATGCTGCATACTAAACACAAAAGAAGTTCGGAGTTCAAATAAGTTTAAAAAACATTGAAGTGCCCATGTAATAGATGAGTTCTCGTCCGAAACCCAGATACTCCGAAAGAGATTGTATAGTTTGTACACGAAGTGCGTCCGGTTTTTGCCGTGACCCTCTCTACTCTTTCAAACATGCTATGCAGGTGAAATGATGATACCATGCCAAGTTTCAACATTTTCACAGTTCATTTTGTAGTGATTTTCAATTTCACGGTCATTTAGCTCTCTAAACAATTAGGTAAATGACTAAAAAACAACAAATGTAGTCAGAACATGTTGGAAATTGATGACGTTGCTTTGAATGTTGCATACTGAACGCAAAAGAAGTCGGGAGTTCAAATAAGTTTTAAAAACATTGAAGTGCCCATGTAACAGATGAGTTCTCGTCCGAAACCCTGATACTCCGAAAGAGATTGTCCAGTTTGTACATGAAGTGCGTCCAGTTTTTGCCGTGACCCTCTCTACTCTTTCGCACATGCTATGCGGGTGAAATGATGATACCATTCCAAGTTTCAACATTTTCACAGTTCATTTTGTAGTGATTTTCAATTTCACGGTCATTTAGCTCTCTAAACAATTAGGTAAATGACTGAAAACAGCAAATGTAGTCAGAACATGTGGTAAATTGATGACGTCGCTTTGAATGCTGCATACTAAACACAAAAGAAGTCCGGAGTTCAAATAAGTTTAAAAAACATTGAAGTGCCCGTGTAACAGATGAGTTCTCGTCCGAAACCCAGATACTCCGAAAGAGATTGTCCAGTTTGTACACTAAATGCGTCCAGTTTTTGCCGTGACCCTCTCTACTCTTTAGAACATCCTATGCGGGAGAAATGATGATACCATGCCAAGTTTCAACATTTTCACAGTTCATTTTGTAGTGATTTTCAATTTCACGTTCATTTAGCTCTCTAAACAATTAGGTAAATGACTGAAAAACAACAAATGATGTCAGAACATGTTGGAAATTGATGACGTCACTTTGAATGCTGCATACTAAACACAAAAGAAGTCAAGAGTTCAAATAAGTTGAAAAAAAATTGAAGTGCCCGTGTACGAGATGAGTTCTCGTCCGAAAGCCTCATACTCCGAAAGAGATTGT
>NC_057794.1:416556212-416556506 GCF_018294505.1 Triticum aestivum | reverse complement strand
TCCAGTTTTTGCCGTGACCCTCTCTACTCTTTCGCACATGCTATGCGGGTGAAATGATGATACCATGCCAAGTTTCAACATTTTCACAGTTCATTTTGTAGTGATTTTCAATTTCACAGTCATTTAGCTCTCTAAACAATTAGGTAAATGACTAAAAAACAACAAATGTAGTCAGAACATGCTGGAAATTGATGACGTTGCTTTGAATGCTGCATACTGAATGCAAAAGAAGTCGGGAGTTCAAATAAGTTTTTAAAACATTGAAGTGCCCATGTAACAGATGTGTTCTCGTCC
>NC_057794.1:416555356-416556189 GCF_018294505.1 Triticum aestivum | reverse complement strand
TGATGATACCATGCCAAGTTTCAACATTTTCACAGTTCATTTTGTAGTGATTTTCAATTTCACAGTCATTTAGCTCTCTAAACAATTAGGTAAATGACTGAAAAACAACAAATGATGTCAGAACATGTTGGAAATTGATGACGTCGCTTTGAATGCTGCATACTAATTACAAAAGAAGTCCGGAGTTCAAATAAGTTGAAAAAAAATTGAAGTGCCCGTGTACGAGATGAGTTCTCGTCCGAAAGCCTCATACTCCGAGAGAGATTGTCCAGTTTGTACACGAAGTGCGTCCAGTTTTTGCCGTGACCCTCTCTACTCTTTCGCACATGCTATGCGGGTGAAATGATGATACCATGCCAAGTTTCAACATTTTCACAGTTCATTTTGTAGTGATTTTCAATTTCACAGTCATTTAGCTCTCTAAACAATTAGGTAAATGACTGAAAAACAACAAATGTAGTCAGAACATGTTGGAAATTGATGACGTTGCTTTGAATGCTGCATACTGAACGCAAAAGATGTCAGGAGTTCAAATAAGTTTAAAAAACATTGAAGTGCCCGTGTAACAGATGAGTTCTCCTCCGAAACCCAGATACTTCGAAAGAGATTGTCCAGTTTGTACACAAAGTGCGTCCAGTTTTTGCCGTGACCCTCTCTACTCTTTCGCACATGCTATGCGGGTGAAATGATGATACCATTCCAAGTTTCAACATTTTCATAGTTCATTTTGTAGTGATTTTCAATTTCACGGTCATTTAGCTCTCTAAACAATTAGGTAAATGACTGAAAACAGCAAATGTAGTCAGCACGTGTTGGAAATTGATGACGTCGCT
>NC_057794.1:416549773-416552210 GCF_018294505.1 Triticum aestivum | reverse complement strand
GCCGTGACCCTCTCTACTCTTTCGCACATGCTATGCGGGTGAAATGATGATACCATTCCAAGTTTCAACATTTTCATAGTTCATTTTGTAGTGATTTTCAATTTCACGGTCATTTAGCTCTCTAAACAATTAGGTAAATGACTGAAAACAGCAAATGTAGTCAGCACGTGTTGGAAATTGATGACGTCGCTTTGAATGCTGCATACTAAACACAAAAGAAGTCCGGAGTTCAAATAAGTTTAAAAAACATTGAAGTGCCCGTGTAATAGATGAGTTCTCGTCCGAAACCCAGATACTCCGAAAGAGATTGTCCAGTTTGTACACGAAGTGCGTCCAGTTTTTGCCGTGACCCTCTCTACTCTTTCAAGCATGCTATGCAGGTGAAATGATGATACCATGCCAAGTTTCAACATTTTCACAGTTCATTTTGTAGTGATTTTCAATTTCACAGTCATTTAGCTCTCTAAACAATTAGGTAAATGACTGAAAAACAACAAATAATGTCAGAACATGTTGGAAATTGATGACGTTGCTTTGAATGCTGCATACTGAATGCAAAAGAAGTCGGGAGTTCAAATAAGTTGAAAAAAAATGAAGTGCCCGTGTGCGAGATGAGTTCTCGTCCGAAAGCCTCATACTCCGAAAGAGGTTGTCCAGTTTGTACACGAAGTGCGTCCAGTTTTTGCCGTGACCCTCTCTACTCTTTCGCACATGCTATGCGGATGAAATGATGATACCATGCCAAGTTTCAACATTTTCACACTTCATTTTGTAGTGATTTTCAATTTCACAGTCATTTAGCTCTCTAAACAACTAGGTAAATGACTAAAAACAACAAATGTAGTCAGAACATGCTGGAAAATGATGACGTTGCTTTGAATGCTGCATACTGAACGCAAAAGAAGTTGGGAGTTCAAATAAGTTTTAAAAACATTGAAGTGCCCATGTAACAGATGAGTTCTCGTCCGAAACCCTGATACTCCGAAAGAGATTGTCCGGTTTGTACACAAAGTGCGTCCAGTTTTTGCCGTGACCCTCTCTACTCTTTCGCACATGCTATGCGGGTGAAATGATGATACCATTCCAAGTTTCAACATTTTCATAGTTCATTTTGTAGTGATTTTCAATTTCACGGTCATTTAGCTCTCTAAACAATTAGGTAAATGACTGAAAATAGCAAATGTAGTCAGAACATGTTGGAAATTGATGACGTTGCTTTGAATGCTGCATACTAAACACAAAAGAAGTCCGGAGTTCTAATAAGTTTAAAAAACATTGAAGTGCCCGTGTAATAGATGAGTTCTCATCTGAAACCAAGATACTCCGAAAGAGATTGTCCAGTTTGTACACGAAGTGCGTCCAGTTTTTGCCGTGACCCTTTCTACTCTTTCGAACATGCTATGCGGGAGAAATGATGATACCATGCCAAGTTTCAACATTTTCACAGTTCATTTTGTAGTGATTTTCAATTTCACGGTCATTTAGCTCTCTAAACAATTAGGTAAATGACTGAAAAACAACAAATGATGTCAGAACATGTTGGAAATTGATGACGTCGCTTTGAATGCTGCATACTAAACACAAAAGAAGTCCGGAGTTCAAATAAGGTTAAAAAAAATTGAAGTGCCCGTGTACGAGATGAGTTCTCGTCCGAAAGCCTCATACTCCGAAAGAGATTGTCCAGTTTGTACACGGAGTGCGTCCAGTTTTTGCCATGACCCTCTCTACTCTTTCGCACATGCTATGCGGGTGAAATGATGATACCATGCCAAGTTTCAACATTTTCACAGTTCATTTTGTAGTGATTTTCAATTTCACAGTCATTTAGCTCTCTAAACAATTAGGTAAATGACTAAAAAACAACAAATGTATTCAGAACATGCTGGAAATTGATGACGTTGCTTTGAATGCTGCATACTGAATGCAAAAGAAGTCGGGAGTTCAAATAAGTTTTTAAAACATTGAAGTGCCCATGTAACAGAAGAGTTCTCGTCCGAAACCCTGATACTTCGAAAGAGATTGTCCAGTTTGTACACAACAAAGTGCGTCCAGTTTTTCCCGTGACCCTCTCTACTCTTTCGCACATGCTATGTGGGTGTAATGATGATACCATTCCAAGTTTCAACATTTTCACAGTTCATTTTGTAGTGTTTTTCAATTTCACGGTCATTTAGCTCTCTAAACAATTAGGTAAATGACCGAAAATAGCAAATGTAGTCAGAACATGTTGGAAATTGATGACGTCGCTTTGAATGCTGCATTCTAAACACAAAAGAAATCCGGAGTTCAAATAAGTTTAAAAAACATTGAAGTGCCTGTGTAATAGATGAGTTCTCGTCCGAAACCCAGATACTCCAAAAGAGATTGTCCAGTTTGTACACGAAGTGCGTCCAGTTTTTGCCGTGACCCTCTCTACTCTTTCGAACATGCTATGCGG
>NC_057794.1:416547642-416549075 GCF_018294505.1 Triticum aestivum | reverse complement strand
TTCACGGTCATTTAGCTCTCTAAACAATTAGGTAAATGACTGAAAAACAACAAATGATGTCAGAACATGTTGGAAATTGATGACGTCGCTTTGAATGCTGCATACTAAACACAAAAGAAGTCCGGAGTTCAAATAAGGTTAAAAAAATTGAAGTGCCCGTGTACGAGATGAGTTCTCGTCCGAAAGCCTCATATTCCGAAAGAGATTGTCCAGTTTGTACACGGAGTGCGTCCAGTTTTTGCCATGACCCTCTCTACTCTTTCGCACATGCTATGCGGGTGAAATGATGATACCATGCCAAGTTTCAACATTTTCACAGTTCATTTTGTAGTGATTTTCAATTTCACAGTCATTTAGCTCTGTAAACAATTAGGTAAATGACTAAAAAAACAACAAATGTATTCAGAACATGCTGGAAATTGATGACGTTGCTTTGAATGCTGCATACTGAATGCAAAAGAAGTCGGGAGTTCAAATAAGTTTTTAAAACATTGAAGTGCCCGTGTAACAGATGAGTTCTCGTCCGAAACCCTGATACTCCGAAAGAGATTGTCCAGTTTGTACACAACAAAGTGCGTCCAGTTTTTCCCGTGACCCTCTCTACTCTTTCGCACATGCTATGTGGGTGAAATGATGATACCATTCCAAGTTTCAACATTTTCACAGTTCATTTTGTAGTGTTTTTCAATTTCACGGTCATTTAGCTCTCTAAACAATTAGGTAAATGACCGAAAATAGCAAATGTAGTCAGAACATGTTGGAAATTGATGACGTCACTTTGAATGCTGCATTCTAAACACAAAAGAAATCCGGAGTTCAAATAAGTTTAAAAAACATTGAAGTGCCTGTGTAATAGATGAGTTCTCGTCCGAAACCCAGATACTCCAAAAGAGATTGTCCAGTTTGTACACGAAGTGCGTCCAGTTTTTGCCGTGACCCTCTCTACTCTTTCGAACATGCTATGCGGGAAAAATGATGATACCATGCCAAGTTTCAACATTTTCACAGTTCATTTTGTAGTGATTTTCAATTTCACGGTCATTTAGCTCTCTAAACAATTAGATAAATGACTGAAAAACAACAAATGATGTCAGAACATGTTGGAAATTGATGACGTCGCTTTGAATGCTGCATACTAAACACAAAATAAGTCCGGAGTTCAAATAAGTTGGAAAAAAATTGAAGTGCCCGTGTACGAGATGAGTTCTCGTCCGAAAGCCTCATACTCCGAAAGAGATTGTCCAGTTTGTACATGAAGTGCGTCCAGTTTTTGCCGTGACCCTCTCTACTCTTTCGCACATGCTATGCGGGTGAAATGATGATACCATGCCAAGTTCCAACATGTTCACAGTTCATTTTGTAGTGATTTTCAATTTGACAGTCATTTAGCTCTCTAAACAATTAGGTAAATGACTGAAAACAACAAATGATGT
>NC_057794.1:416547217-416547632 GCF_018294505.1 Triticum aestivum | reverse complement strand
AGTTCATTTTGTAGTGATTTTCAATTTCATGGTCATTTAGCTCTCTAAACAATTAGGTAAATGACTGAAAAACAACAATTGATGTCAGAACATGTTGGAAATTGGTGACGTCGTTTTGAATGCTGCATACTGAACACAAAAGAAGTCCCGAGTTCAAATAAGTTTAAAAAACATTGAAGTGCCCGTGTAATAGATGAGTTCTGGTCCGAAACCATGATACTCCGAAAGGGATTGTCCAGTTTGTACACGAAGTGCGTCCAGTTTTTGCCGTGACCCTCTCTACTCTTTCGCACATGCTATGCGGGTGAAATGATGATACCATGCCAAGTTTCAACATTTTCACAGTTCATTTTGTAGTGATTTTCAATTTCACGGTCATTTAGCTCTCTAAACAATTAGGTAAATGACTGAAAAA
>NC_057794.1:416545193-416547207 GCF_018294505.1 Triticum aestivum | reverse complement strand
AAAGAAGTCGGGAGTTCAAATAAGTTTAAAAAACATTGAAGTGCCCGTGTAACAGATGAGTTCTCCTCCGAAACCCAGATACTTCGAAAGAGATTGTCCAGTTTGTACACAAAGTGCGTCCAGTTTTTGCCGTGACCCTCTCTACTCTTTCGCACGTGCTATGTGGGTGAAATGATGATACCATTCCAAGTTTCAACATTTTCATAGTTCATTTTGTAGTGATTTTCAATTTCACGGTCATTTAGCTCTCTAAACAATTAGGTAAATGACTGAAAATAGCAAATGTAGTCAGCACGTGTTGGAAATTGATGACGTCGCTTTGAATGCTGCATACTAAACACAAAAGAAGTCCGGAGTTCAAATAAGTTTAAAAAACATTGAAGTGCCCGTGTAATAGATGAGTTCTCGTCCGAAACCCAGATACTCCGAAAGAGATTGTCCAGTTTGTACACGAAGTGCGTCCAGTTTTTGCCGTGACCCTCTCTACTCTTTCAAACATGCTATGTAGGTGAAATGATGATACCATGCCAAGTTTCAACATTTTCACAGTTCATTTTGTAGTGATTTTCAATTTCACGGTCATTTAGCTCTCTAAACAATTAGGTAAATGACTGAAAAACAACAAATAATGTCAGAACATGTTGGAAATTGATGACGTTGCTTTGAATGCTGTATACTGAATGCAAAAGAAGTTGGGAGTTCAAATAAGTTGAAAAAAAATTAAGTGCCCGTGTGCGAGATGAGTTCTCGTCCGAAAGCCTCATACTCCGAAAGAGATTGTCCAGTTTGTACACGAAGTGCGTCCAGTTTTTGCCGTGACCCTCTCTACTCTTTCGCACATGCTATGCGAGTGAAATGATGATACCATGCCAAGTTTCAACATTTTCACAGTTCATTTTGTAGTGATTTTCAATTTCACAGTCATTTAGCTCTCTAAACAATTAGGTAAATGACTAAAAAACAACAAATGTAGTCAGAACATGCTGGAAATTGATGACGTTGCTTTGAATGCTGCATACTGAACGCAAAAGAAGTCGGGAGTTCAAATAAGTTTTAAAAACATTGAAGTGCCCATGTAACAGATGAGTTCTCGTCCGAAACCCTGATACTCCGAAAGAGATTGTCCGGTTTGTACACAAAGTGCATCCAGTTTTTGCCGTGACCCTCTCTACTCTTTCGCACATGCTATGCGGGTGAAATGATGATACCATTCCAAGTTTCAACATTTTCACAGTTCATTTTGTAGTGATTTTCAATTTCACGGTCATTTAGCTCTCTAAACAATTAGGTAAATGACTGAAAAACAACAAATAATGTCAGAACATGTTGGAAATTGATGACGTTGCTTTGAATGCTGCATACTGAATGCAAAAGAAGTCAGGAGTTCAAATAAGTTGAAAAAAATGAAGTGCCCGTGTGCGAGATGAGTTCTCGTCCGAAAGCCTCATACTCCGAAAGAGATTGTCCAGTTTGTACACGAAGTGCGTCCAGTTTTTGCCGTGACCCTCTCTACTCTTTCGCACATGCTATGCGGGTGAAATGATGATACCATGCCAAGTTTCAACATTTTCACACTTCATTTTGTAGTGATTTTCAATTTCACAGTCATTTAGCTCTCTAAACAATTAGGTAAATAACTAAAAAACAACAAATGTAGTCAGAACATGCTGGAAATTGATGACGTCGCTTTGAATGCTGCATACTGAAGGCAAAAGAAGTCGGGAGTTCAAATAAGTTTTAAAAACATTGAAGTGCCCATGTAAAAGATGAGTTCTCGTCCGAAACCCTGATACTCCGAAAGAGATTGTCCGGTTTGTACACAAAGTGCGTCCAGTTTTTGCCGTGACCCTCTCTACTCTTTCGCACATGCTATGCGGGTGAAATGATGAGACCATTCCAAGTTTCAACATTTTCACAGTTCATTTTGTAGTGATTTTCAATTTCACGGTCATTTAGCTCTCTAAACAATTAGGTAAATGACTGAAAATAGCAAATGTAGTCAGAACATGTTGGA
>NC_057794.1:416544540-416545110 GCF_018294505.1 Triticum aestivum | reverse complement strand
TCATACTCCGAAAGAGATTGTCCAGTTTGTACACGAAGTGCGTCCAGTTTTTGCCGTGACCCTCTCTACTCTTTCGCACATGCTATGCGGGTGAAATGATGATACCATGCCAAGTTTCAACATTTTCACACTTCATTTTGTAGTGATTTTCAATTTCACAGTCATTTAGCTCTCTAAACAATTAGGTAAATGACTAAAAAACAACAAATGTAGTCAGAACATGCTGGAAATTGATGACGTCGCTTTGAATGCTGCATACTGAACGCAAAAGAAGTCGGGAGTTCAAATAAGTTTTAAAAACATTGAAGTGCCCATGTAACAGATGAGTTCTCGTCCGAAACCCTGATACTCCGAAAGAGATTGTCCGGTTTGTACACAAAGTGCGTCCAGTTTTTGCCGTGACCCTATCTACTCTTTCGCACATGCTATGCGGGTGAAATGATGAGACCATTCCAAGTTTCAACATTTTCACAGTTCATTTTGTAGTGATTTTCAATTTCACGGTCATTTAGCTCTCTAAACAATTAGGTAAATGACTGAAAATAGCAAATGTAGTCAGAACATGTTGGA
>NC_057794.1:416540463-416541651 GCF_018294505.1 Triticum aestivum | reverse complement strand
CACGGTCATTTGGCTCTCTAAACAATTAGGTAAATGACTGAAAAACAACAAATGATGTCAGAACAAGTTGGAAATTGATGACGTCGCTTTGAATGCTGCATACTAAACACAAAAGAAGTCCGGAGTTTAAATAAGTTGAAAAAAAATTGAAGTGCCCGTGTACGAGACGAGTTCTCGTCCGAAAGCCTCATACTCCGAAAGAGATTGTCCAGTTTGTACACGAAGTGCGTCCAGTTTTTGCCGTGACCCTCTCTACTCTTTCGCACATTCTATGCGGGTGAAATGATGATACCATGCCAAGTTTCAACATTTTCACAGTTCATTTTGTAGTGATTTTCAATTTCACAGTCATTTAGCTCTCTAAACAATTAGGTAAATGACTAAAAAACAACAAATGTATTCAGAACATGCTGGAAATTGATGACGTTGCTTTGAATGCTGCATACTGAATGCAAAAGAAGTCGGGAGTTTAAATAAGTTTTTAAAACATTGAAGTGCCCATGTAACAGATGAGTTCTCGTCTGAAACCCTGATACTCCGAAAGAGATTGTCCAGTTTGTACACAACAAAGTGCGTCCAGTTTGTGCCGTGACCCTCTCTACTCTTTCGCACATGCTATGCGGGTGAAATGATGATACCATTCCAAGTTTCAACATTTTCACAGTTCATTTTGTAGTGATTTTCAATTTCACGGTCATTTAGCTCTCTAAACAATTAGGTAAATGACTGAAAATAGCAAATGTAGTCAGAACATGTTGGAAATTGATGACGTCGCTTTGAATGCTGCATACTAAACACAAAAGAAGTCCGGAGTTCAAATAAGTTTAAAAAACATTGAAGTGCCCGTGTAATAGATGAGTTCTCGTCCGAAACCCAGATACTCCAAAAGAGATTGTCCAGTTTGTACACGAAGTGCGTCCAGTTTTTTCCGTGACCCTCTCTACTCTTTCGAACATGCTATGCAGGTGAAATGATGATACCATGCCAAGTTTCAACATTTTCACAGTTCATTTTGTAGTGATTTTCAATTTCACGGTCATTTAGCTCTCTAAACAATTAGGTAAATGACTGAAAAACAACAAATAATGTCAGAACATGTTGGAAATTGATGATGTTGCTTTGAATGCTGCATACTGAACGCAAAAGAAGTCGGGAGTTCAAATAAGTTTTAAGAACATTGAAGTGCCC
>NC_057794.1:416537553-416540363 GCF_018294505.1 Triticum aestivum | reverse complement strand
GACAGTGTCGCTAGCATCCATATGATAAGGAACCCGGGCTGACATGGCTAGTCGTAAACCCAAAGTGGCACAAACTTACAGGGACAGGCATCCATGACCCAGCATCGAACGTGTCGGTCATCAGCGAGTGAATCCAGGCTGTAGCACTGGGCTAGCAGGACTCCGGTGAACCGGGCTGTAGCGGGCTAACAGGACTCCGGTATTCATCGCGTGACATTTCCCCGTAGGGACAGACACAGGAACGAAGAAGGACACATGCCGGCCAGCCTAAGTGTTCCGGAGCAGTAGCAAGCTACCATGGCTCGGTGGAAACACTAGGAGACATTTCCCGGTAAGAGAGGCTACTAAAGATAAACAACTAGATGGTCAGATCCCACACATACCAAGCATTTCAATAGCATACACACAATATGCTCGATATGTGCAAATACAACATGGCATCACAACATAACTCTACGACTCAAGTAATTTATTCAATAGGCTCCGAGGAGCGAGATATTACAAACATGGGTCTTATGACCCAACAATCAGAGCATACAAGTCAAAGCACATGCGGAAGCTTAACATGTCTGAGTACAGACATCTATAAATGAAAAAGGCTGAGAAGCCTGACTATCGATCAGATCCTGCCGAGGGCACAAGATCGTAGCTGAGGTATCAAGCTAAACGTCGAAGTCCACGTGGAACTACTAGTGAGACTGAAGTCTCTCTGCAAAAACATAAAATAGGCAAACGTCAGTACAAATGTACCCAGCAAGACTTACATCAGAACTAACTACATATGCATCATTTTCAACAAGGGGGATGGTGGGGTTTAACTGCAGCAAGCCAGCTTTGACTCGGTGGCTATCCTAAACTACGACTGCAAGTAACTCTTTTGAGGTGGCGCACACGAGTCCACATATTCACCATATCAATACACCACTATGGATCCGCTCCCGTCTCCCTACGAGAACGCCATCCATAGCACTCACGCTTATCTTGCGTATTTTAGAGTATCCACTTTCACTTGTCTATGAACTGATATAAGCAACCCAGAAGTCCTTTACCGCGGACACGGCTATTCGAATAGATGATGTTAACCCTGCAGGGGTGTACTTCTTCACACATGCTCTCACCACTTACCGCCGTTTACACGACATGTACTCGGCAACCTTCAAGCGGAAGCCCAACGTGGGTGTCGGCCACGGCCTGCCTAAACACTCAAGTCTCTAGTCCAGGTTTATCGCCTATTCGGGTTCCATCCATGAGGAGATCCGGCCGGAGTTTCGCTCACAGCCCCAAACGATGTGAACAGGGTTCCCGAGACACCAAACGGGCGCCCGGTACACCGTGCCACATGCCTACCGCATCACAGCCCACCCCTACAGTCAGCGCTGCGCACGGCCTCCAGCATACTACAAACACCAGAAACTACTTGCAACTCCTGGACAGAGGACAAGGGTGATCAAGAAGCCGAGAGGGTCCATTGGTTTCGGGCCCAATGCATGGTAGTAGCTGAATCATGGATCATAAACACAGAACTCAGTTCCTGAGGACGGCTGCAATGAGACAACCCACCATGTACTCCTACATGGCCTCTCACCGCTACCTTTACCAAATCGTGTTCACACACTTAGCTCACACACAGTAGGACATGTTCACACGCCTCTGATTCATCCCCGATGAATCAGACCTGACTCAACTCTAAGCAGTAGCAGGCATGACAAACAAACATGAATGAGTAGGCACAACAGGGCTCAAACAACTCCTACTCATGCTAGTGGGTTTCATCTAATTACTGTGGAATGACAGGTCATGCAGAGGATAAAGGGGTTCAGCTACCGCAGCAAGTAACAGATGAATCGATGTTGTCCTAATGCAGTAAAAGAGAGCAGGAGCGAGAGAGTGGGATTTTATCAGAATGAACAAGGGGGTTTTGCTTGCCTGGCACTTCTGAAGATAACATTGAGTCTTCATCAGTGTCAACGATCACAACGTCGGAACATCGTCTACCGGGAGGGAACAGATACCGGCAACAAGGAAGAAATACAATCAACGCAATGCACAATATGATGCATGCTCATGACATGGCAATATGAATGTGTTTTGGGCTAATGCACCTAAAACCAGATTAAATGAAGTTGGTTTGAATCCAAGATTCAAATTCAAACTCCATATGTGGTTATTTAAATGCCATTTAATTGATTTGTGCTAAACAGTAGTGATAAGTTGTTCTAACATGCATGAAAATGGTACAGATGGATTCCTTGAATTTTTCTGATAATTTTTCATATATAAATTATTTAATTTGGAGTTACGGTTGATTTTCTATGAATTTTAGAAGTTTATACAATTTTCTGGATTTTCTGATTTATTTTAAATCCAGAAAATCATTTAATGCGTCAGCATGACATCACCTTGACGTCATCAGGTCAACGGGGCAGATTCAGGTCAAACCTGACCAGTGGGGTCCACTGGTCAGTGACTGGGGCTGCTTAGTGCCGCTGACGGGTGGGCCCAGTCAACGGCCACGTCAGCACGGTCAAAACTGACGCGTGGGGCCACTGCAATTAGACTAAACTAAACAGAAAAAATACTAATCCTAATTAGGCGCAGGGGCCCACATGGCAGTGGCTCATAGGTGATTAGCCCCTAACTAAGTGGCCACATCGGCCCGCCGGAGTTTGGCCGGCGGTGACCACAGAGCACGGCGGGGGCACGCCGGACTTGCGCTAGGGGCATCGGATTCGCGCGCTGAGGGCACCGGGGCGTAGCCCGGGCTCTCCCGCATCTGATGGGGTAGGTGGGAGGCTGCGGGGACGCCGGGG
>NC_057794.1:416530532-416531787 GCF_018294505.1 Triticum aestivum | reverse complement strand
CAAATGATGTCAGAACATGTTGGAAATTGATGACGTGGCTTTGAATGCTGCATACTGCACCCAAAAGAAGTCGGGAGTTCAAATAAGTTTCAAAAACATTGAAGTGCCCATGTAACAGATGAGTTCTCGTCCGAAACCCTGATACTCCGAAAGAGATTGTCCAGTTTGTACACGAAGTGCGTCCAATTTTTGCCGTAACCCTCTCTACTCTTTCGCACATGCTATGCGGGTGAAATGATGATACCATTCCAAGTTTCAACATTTTCACAGTTCATTTTGTAGTGATTTTCAATTTCACGGTCATTTAGCTCTCTAAACAATTAGGTAAATGACTGAAAAACAACAAATGATGTCAGAACATGATGGAAATTGATGACGTTGCTTTGAATGCTACATACTGAACAGAAAAGAAGTCCGGAGTTCAAATAAGTTTAAAAAACATTGAAGTGCCCATGTAACAGATGAGTTCTCGTCCGAAACCCTGATACTCCGAAAGAGATTGTCCAGTTTGTACATGAAGTGTGTCCAGTTTTTGCCGTGACCCTCTCTACTCTTTCGCACATGATATGCGGGTAAAATGATGATACCATGCTAAATTTCAACATTTTCACAGTTCATTTTGTAGTGATTTTCAATTTCAGGTCATTTAGCTTTTAAACAATTCGGTAAATGACTGAAAAACAGAAAATGATGTCAGAACATGTTTGAAATTGATGACGTCGCTTTGAATGCTGCATACTTAACACAAAAGAAGTTTGGAGTTCAAATAAGTTTAAATAACATTGAAGTGCACGTGTAACAGATGAGTTCTCGTCTGAAACCCTCATACTCCGAAAGAGATTATCCAGTTTCTACACGAAGTGCATCCAGTTTTTGCCGTGACCCTCTCTACTCTTTCGCACATGCTATGCGGGTGAAATGATGATACCATGCCAAGTTTTAACATTTTCACAGTTCATTTTGTAGTGATTTTCAATTTCACGGTCATTTAGCTCTCTAAACAATTAGGTAAATGACTGAAAAACAACAAATGATGTCAGAACATGTTGGAAATTAATGACGTCACTTTGAATGCTGCATACTTAACACAAAAGAAGTCTGGAGTTCAAATAAGTTTTAAAAACATTGAAGTGCCCATGTAACAGATGAGTTCTCATCCGAAACCCTGATACTCCGAAAGAGATTGTCCAGTTTGTACACGAAGTGCGTCCAATTTTTGCGGTGACCCTCTCTACTCTTTCGCACATGCTATGCG
>NC_057794.1:416528210-416530522 GCF_018294505.1 Triticum aestivum | reverse complement strand
ATTATTTAATTTGGAGTTACGGTTGATTTTCTATGAATTTTAGAAGTTTATACAATTTTCTGGATTTTCTGATTTATTTTAAATCCAGAAAATCATTTAATGCGTCAGCATGACATCACCTTGACGTCATCAGGTCAACGGGGCAGATTCAGGTCAAACCTGACCAGTGGGGTCCACTGGTCAGTGACTGGGGCTGCTTAGTGCCGCTGACGGGTGGGCCCAGTCAACGGCCACGTCAGCACGGTCAAAACTGACGCGTGGGGCCACTGCAATTAGACTAAACTAAACAGAAAAAATACTAATCCTAATTAGGCGCAGGGGCCCACATGGCAGTGGCTCATAGGTGATTAGCCCCTAACTAAGTGGCCACATCGGCCCGCCGGAGTTTGGCCGGCGGTGACCACAGAGCACGGCGGGGGCACGCCGGACTTGCGCTAGGGGCATCGGATTCGCGCGCTGAGGGCACCGGGGCGTAGCCCGGGCTCTCCCGCATCTGATGGGGTAGGTGGGAGGCTGCGGGGACGCCGGGGCTCATCGGAACGGAGCTCGCGGCGGCGCCGGAGTTCGGGTGGTAACGGGCGCGAGGCCCTGGTGGGATTTTGGACAAGCTGTGCTGCGCATGGGCTTCCTGTGAGCCCCACGAGCTCAAAGCCGTGCTCGGACGCGAACGAAACAAGCCATGGCCGCGACGACAACATGGCCGGCGGCAGCGAGCTTCGGCGGAGGTGGGGAACGGGGCTAGAGCAAGAACGCGAGCAGGAGAGGAGGGGGAATCGATCCATGAGCTCACTGTGGTTGTAGAGCGCGTCTCAGCGGGCTCGGGGGCGGCTGGAGTGCAGCGAATCGACGGCGACGATCTCCGGTGGCCGAGGAGGGGAACGGCGATGTGGGCGGCGATGTAGGGCTCCCGGTGTTGCGTAGCTCCATGGAGAGGTCGGGGGCGTCGAGGCGGAGCCTCTGGTCCGGTCAGAGAAGCGAGGGGAGGGCGGTGGCTGCAGCTACGGCGAACGGCGTCGGCGGCTGCGCTCTGCTTCGGGAGAGGGGGCGAGGGAGGCGAGGCAGGGAGAGAGGGAAGAGGTGCACGGGAGAGTGAGGGGGGGTCAGGGGGATCGGGACGGCCTGCGGAAGTCGTCCACGCGGCCAGGGGCTCGTCGGCAAGCAGGAGGTGGCCGCGCGGCCGTGCGCGTGCGAGCACGCAGCTGCTTCGGGGCGAGGGGAGGAAGATGACGGAGGGCTGCAGTGGTGGGCTGGGCCGGCTTCTGCTGGGCTGCACAGTGTTGGGCCTCAGGTAAGCGTCAGGTAAGTTTCTCTGCTCTGTCTTATTTTTTACTGTTTTCTATTTTTGTTCTGTTTTATTTAATTGACACTGAATTTTAATTCAAATAGAATTTGAAAACAGTGCCAAAACTCTCCTGGATATTTTTTATGTCACTTAATGGACTTCTCCACATATAACAAAAATATCTCAGGTCATTTGAAGATATATTCATTATATATTTTGAATATAACTCCAAATTCAAATAAAATATTGATTTAAAATCAGAGCCCAATAATTCCTTAGAAATGTCCCAAAATTTTGGTTTGATTTATAACTCTTGCCAAAATTGTCAGAGCTATTTCTAGGGCATTTTGGATTTACTGATTGCAATTTTAGGGTTTCTTGCCCCTCTTTTATTTAGGGTTTTGAGGCTTCCAATTCCCTCAGTTCAAATTTCAGAATTTAAACATGATGCACACACCAGGCAGCACCAGAAGCTAGGGATGTGACAACGTCGCTTTGAATGCTGCATACTAAACACAAAAGAAGTCCAGAGTTCAAATAAGTTTAAAAAACATTGAAGTGCCCGTGTAACAGATGAGTTCTCGTCCGAAACCCTGATACTTCGAAAGAGATTGTCCAGTTTGTACACGAAGAGCATCCAGTTTTTCCGTTACCCTCTCTACTCTTTCGCACATGCTATGCAGGTGAAATGATGATACCATGCCAAGTTTCAACATTTTCACACTTCATTTTGTAGTGATTTTCAATTTCACAGTCATTTAGCTCTCTAAACAATTAGGTAAATGACTGAAAAACAACAAATGATGTCAGAACATGTTGGAAATTGATGACGTTGCTTTGAATGCTGCATACTAAACACAAAAGAAGTCCGGAGTTCAAATAAGGTTAAAAAACATTGAAGTGCCCGTGTAACAGATGAGTTCTCATCTGAAACCCTGATACACCGAAAGAGATTCTCCAGTTTGTACACGAAGTGCGTCCAGTTTTTGCCGTGACCCTCTCTACGCTTTTGCACATGCTATGCGGGTGA
>NC_057794.1:416525987-416526777 GCF_018294505.1 Triticum aestivum | reverse complement strand
AATTGATGACGTCGCTTTGAATGCTGCATATGAACACAAAAGAAGTCCGGAGTTCAAATAAGGTTAAAAAACATTGTAGTGCCCGTGTAACAGATGAGTTCTCGTCCGAAACCCTGATACTCCGAAAGAGATTGTCCAGTTTGTACACGACGTGCGTCCAGTTTTTGCCGTGACCCTCTCTACTCTTTCCCACATGCTATGCGGGTGAAATGATGATACCATTCCAAGTTTCAACATTTTCACAGCTCATTTTGTAGTGATTTTCAATTTCAAGGTCATTTAGCTCTCTAAACAATTACGTAAATGACTGAAAAACAACAAATGATGTCAGAACATGTTGGAAATTGATGACATCGCTTTGAATGCTCCATACTGAACACAAAAGAAGTTCAGAGTTCAAATAAGTTTAAAAAACATTGAAGTGCCCATGTAACAGATGAGTTCTCGTCCGAAACCTTGATACTCCGAAAGAGATTGTCCAGTTTGTACACGAAGTGCGTCCAGTTTTTGCCGTGACCCTCTCTTCTCTTTCGCACATGCTATGCGCGTGAAATGATCATACTATGCCAAGTTTCAACATTTTCACGGTTCATTTTGTAGTGATTTTCAATTTCACGGTCATTTAGCTCTCTAAACAATTAGGTAAATGACTGAGAAACAACAAATGATGTCAGAACATGTTGGAAATTAATGACGTCACTTTGAATGCTGCATACTTAACACAAAAGAAGTCCGGAGTTCAAATAAGTTTTAAAAACATTGAAGTGCCCATGTAACAGATGAGTTCTCG
>NC_057794.1:416523669-416525900 GCF_018294505.1 Triticum aestivum | reverse complement strand
TATGCGGGTGAAATGATGATACCATTCCAAGTTTCAACATTTTCACAGTTCATTTTGTAGTGATTTTCAATTTCACGGTCATTTAGCTCTCTAAACAATTAGGTAAATGATTGAAAAACAACAAATGATGTCAGAACATGTTGGAAATTGATGACATTGCTTTGAATGCTACATACTGAACAGAAAAGAAGTCCGGAGTTCAGATAAGTTTAAAAAACATTGAAGTGCCCATGTAACAGATGAGTTCTCGTCCGAAACCCTGATACTCCGAAAGAGATTGTCCAGTTTGTACATGAAGTGTGTCCAGTTTTTGCCGTGACCCTCTCTACTCTTTCGCACATGATATGCGGGTAAAATGATGATACCATGCTAAATTTCAACATTTTCACAGTTCATTTTGTAGTGATTTTCAATTTCAGGTCATTTAGCTTTTAAACAATTCGGTAAATGATTGAAAAACAGCAAATGATGTCAGAACATGTTGGAAATTGATGACGTCGCTTTGAATGCTGCATACTTAACACAAAAGAAGTCTGGAGTTCAAATAAGTTTAAATAACATTGAAGTGCCTGTGTAACAGATGAGTTCTCGTCTGAAACCCTGATACTCCAAAAGAGATTGTCCAGTTTGTACACGAAGTGCGTCCAGTTTTTGCCGTGACCCTCTCTACTCTTTCGCACATGCTATGCGGGTGAAATGATGATACCATGCCAAGTTTCAACATTTTCACAGTTCATTTTGTAGTGATTTTCAATTTCACGGTCATTTAGCTCTCTAAACAATTAGGTAAATGACTGAAAAACAACAAATGATGTCAGAACATGTTGGAAATTGATGACGTTGCTTTGAATGCTGCATACTGCACACAAAAGAAGTCGGGAGTTCAAATAAGTTTAAAAAACATTCAAGTGCCCATGTAACAGATGAGTTCTCATCCGAAACCTTGATACTCCGAAAGAGATTGTCCAGTTTGTACACGAAGTGCGTCCAGTTTTTGCCGTGACCCTCTCTACTCTTTCGCACATGCTATGCGCATGAAATGATCATACTATGCCAAGTTTCAACATTTTCACGGTTCATTTTGTAGTGATTTTCAATTTCACGGTCATTTAGCTCTCTAAACAATTAGGTAAATGACTGAGAAACAACAAATGATGTCAGAACATGTTGGAAATTAATGACGTCACTTTGAATGCTGCATACTAAACACAAAAGAAGTCCGGAGTTCAAATAAGTTTTAAAAACATTGAAGTGCCCATGTAACAGATGAGTTCTCGTCCGAAACCCAGATACTCCGAAAGAGATTGTCCAGTTTGTACACGAAGTGCGTCCAATTTTTGCCTTGACCCTCTCTACTCTTTCGCACATGCTATGCGGATGAAATGATGATACCATTCCAAGTTTCAACATTTTCACAGTTCATTTTGTAGTGATTTTCAATTTCACGGTCATTTAGCTCTCTAAACAATTAGGTAAATGACTGAAAAACAACAAATGATGTCAGAACATGTTGGAAATTGATGACGTTGCTTTGAATGCTACATACTGAACAGAAAAGAAGTCCGGAGTTCAAATAAGTTTAAAAAACATTGAAGTGCCCATGTAACAGATGAGTTCTCGTCCGAAACCCTGATACTCCGAAAGAGATTGTCCAGTTTGTACATGAAGTGTGTCCAGTTTTTGCCGTGACCCTCTCTACTCTTTCGCACATGATATGCGGGTAAAATGATGATACCATGCTAAATTTCAACATTTTCACAGTTCATTTTGTAGTGATTTTCAATTTCAGGTCATTTAGCTTTTAAACAATTCGGTAAATGATTGAAAAACAGCAAATGATGTCAGAACATGTTGGAAATTGATGACGTCGCTTTGAATGCTGCATACTTAACACAAAAGAAGTCTGGAGTTCAAATAAGTTTAAATAACATTGAAGTGCCCGTGTAACAGATGAGTTCTCGTCTGAAACCCTGATACTCCAAAAGAGATTGTCCAGTTTGTACACGAAGTGCGTCCAGTTTTTGCCGTGACCCTCTCTACTCTTTCGCACATGCTATGCGGGTGAAATGATGATACCATGCCAAGTTTCAACATTTTCACAGTTCATTTTGTAGTGATTTTCAATTTCACGGTCATTTAGCTCTCTAAACAATTAGGTAAATGACTGAAAAACAACAAATGATGTCAGAACATGTTGGAAATTGATGACGTTGCTTTGAATGCTGCATACT
>NC_057794.1:416517049-416519722 GCF_018294505.1 Triticum aestivum | reverse complement strand
CCCTGATACTCCAAAAGAAATTGTCCAGTTTGTACACGAAGTGCGTCCAGTTTTTGCCGTGACCCTCTCTACTCTTTCGCACATGCTATGCGGGTGAAATGATGATACCATTCCAAGTTTCAACATTTTCACAGTTCATTTTGTAGTGATTTTCAATTTCACGGTCATTTAGCTCTCTAAACAATTAGGTATATGACTGAAAAACAACAAATGATGTCAGAACATGTTGGAAATTGATGACGTTACTTTGAATGCTACATACTGAACAGAAAAGAAGTCCGGAGTTCAAATAAGTTTTAAAAACATTAAAGTGCCCATGTAACAGATGAGTTCTCGTCCGAAACCCTGATACTCCAAAAGAGATTGTCCAGTTTGTACATGAAGTGTGTCCAGTTTTTTCCGTGACCCTCTCTACTCTTTCGCACATGATATGCGGGTGAAATGATGATACGATGCTAAATTTCAACATTTTCACAGTTCATTTTGTAGTGATTTTCAATTTCAGGTCATTTAGCTTTTAAACAATTCGGTAAATGACTGAAAAACAGAAAATGATGTCAGAACATGTTGGAAATTGATGACGTCGCTTTGAATGCTGCATACTTAACACAAAAGAAGTTTGGAGTTCAAATAAGTTTAAATGACATTGAAGTGCCCGTGTAACAGATGAGTTCTCGTCTGAAACCCTCATACTCCGAAAGAGATTGTCCAGTTTGTACACGAAGTGCATCCAGTTTTTGTCGTGACCCTCTCCACTCTTTCGCACATGCTATGCGGGTGAAATGATGATACCATGCCAAGTTTTAACATTTTCATAGTTCATTTTGTAGTGATTTTCAATTTCACGCTCATTTAGCTCTCTAAACAATTAGGTAAATGACTGAAAAACAACAAATGATGTCAGAACATGTTGGAAATTAATGACGTCACTTTGAATGCTGCATACTTAACACAAAAGAAGTCCGGAGTTCAAATAAGTTTTAAAAACATTGAAGTGCCCATGTAACAGATGAGTTCTCGTCCGAAACCCTGATACTCCGAAAGAGATTGTCCAGTTTGTACACGAAGTGCGTCCAGTTTTTGCCGTGACCCTCTCTACTATTTCGCACATGCTATGCGGGTGAAACGATGATACCATTCCAAGTTTCAACATTTTCATAGTTCATTTTGTAGTGATTTTCAATTTCACGGTCATTTAGCTCTCTAAACAATTAGGTATATGACTGAAAAACAACAAATGATGTCAGAACATGTTGGAAAATGATGACATTGCTTTGAATGCTACATACTGAACAGAAAAGAAGTTCGGAGTTCAAATAAGTTTTAAAAACATTGAAGTGCCCATGTAACAGATGAGTTCTCGTCCGAAACCCTGATACTCCGAAAGAGATTGTCCAGTTTGTACATGAAGTGTGTCCAGTTTTTGCCGTGACCCTCTCTACTCTTTCGCACATGATATGCGGGTGAAATGATGATACCATGCTAAATTTCAACATTTTCACAGTTCATTTTGTAGTGATTTTCAATTTCAGGTCATTTAGCTTTTAAACAATTCGGTAAATGACAGAAAAACAGAAAATGATGTCAGAACATGTTGGAAATTGATGACGTCGCTTTGAATGCTGCATACTTAACACAAAAGAAGTTTGGAGTTCAAATAAGTTTAAATAACATTGAAGTGCCCGTGTAACAGATGAGTTCTCATCTGAAACCCTCATACTCCGAAAGAGATTGTCCAGTTTGTACACGAAGTGCATCCAGTTTTTGTCGTGACCCTCTCTACTCTTTCGCACATGCTATGCGGGTGAAATGATGATACCATGCCAAGTTTTAACATTTTCACAGTTCATTTTGTAGTGATTTTCAATTTCACGGTCATTTAGCTCTCTAAACAATTAGGTAAATGACTGAAAAACAACAAATGATGTCAGAACATGTTGGAAATTAATGACGTCACTTTGAATGCTGCATACTTAACACAGAAGAAGTCCGGAGTTCAAATAAGTTTTAAAAACATTGAAGTGCCCATGTAACAGATGAGTTCTCGTCCGAAACCCTGATACTCCGAAAGAGATTGTCCAGTTTGTACACGAAGTGCGTCCAATTTTTGCCGTGACCCTCTCTACTCTTTTGCACATGCTATGCGGGTGAAATGATGATACCATTCCAAGTTTCAACATTTTCACAGTTCATTTTGTAGTGATTTTCAATTTCACGATCATTTAGCTCTCTAAACAATTAGGTAAATGACTGAAAAACAACAAATGATGTCAGAACATGTTGGAAATTAATGACGTCACTTTGAATGCTGCATACTTAACACAAAAGAAGTACGGAGTTCAAATAAGTTTTAAAAACATTGAAGTGCCCATGTAACAGATGAGTTCTCGTCCGAAACCCTGATACTCCGAAAGAGATTGTCCAGTTTGTACACGAAGTGCGTCCAATTTTTACCGTGACCCTCTCTACTCTTTCGCACATGCTATGCGGGTGAAATGATGATACCATTCAAAGTTTCAACATTTTCACAGTTCATTTTGTAGTGATTTTCAATTTCACGGTCATTTAGCTCTCTAAACAATTAGGTAAATGACTGAAAAACAACAAATGATGTCAGAACATGTTGGAAATTGATGACGTTGCTTTGAATGCTACATACTGAACAGAAAAGAA
>NC_057794.1:416515005-416517039 GCF_018294505.1 Triticum aestivum | reverse complement strand
TGACCCTCTCTACTCTTTCGCACATGCTATGCGGGTGAAATGATGATACCATTCCAAGTTTCAACATTTTCACAGTTCATTTTGTAGTGATTTTCAATTTCACGGTCATTTAGCTCTCTAAACAATTAGGTAAATGACTGAAAAACAACAAATGATGTCAGAACATGTTGGAAATTGATGACGTTGCTTTGAATGCTACATACTGAACAGAAAAGAAGTCCGGAGTTCAAATAAGTTTAAAAAACATTGAAGTGCCCATGTAACAGATGAGTTCTCGTCCGAAACCCTGATACTCCGAAAGAGATTGTCCAGTTTGTACATGAAGTGTGTCCAGTTTTTGCCATGACCCTCTCTACTCTTTCGCACATGATATGCGGGTGAAATGATGATACCATGCTAAATTTCAACATTTTCACAGTTCATTTTGTAGTGATTTTCAATTTCAGGTCATTTAGCTTTTAAACAATTCGGTAAATGACTGAAAAACAGAAAATGATGTCAGAACATGTTGGAAATTGATGACGTCGCTTTGCATGCTGCATACTTAACACAAAAGAAGTTTGGAGTTCAAATAAGTTTAAATAACATTGAAGTGCCCGTGTAACAGATGAGTTCTCGTTTGAAACCCTCATACTCCGAAAGAGATTGTCTAGTTTGTACACGAAGTGCATCCAGTTTTTGCCGTGACCCTCTCTACTCTTTCGCACATGCTATGCGGGTGAAATGATGATACCATGCCAAGTTTTAACATTTTCACAGTTCATTTTGTAGTGATTTTCAATTTCACGGTCATTTAGCTCTCTAAACAATTAGGTAAATGACTGAGAAACAACAAATGATGTCAGAACATGTTGGAAATTAATGACGTCACTTTGAATGCTGCATACTTAACACAAAAGAAGTCCGGAGTTCAAATAAGTTTTAAAAACATTGAAGTGCCCATGTAACAGATGAGTTCTCGTCCGAAACCCTGATACTCCGAAAGAGATTGTCCAGTTTGTACACGAAGTGCGTCCAATTTTTGCCGTAACCCTCTCTACTCTTTCGCACATGCTATGCAGGTGAAATGATGATACCATTCCAAGTTTCAACATTTTCACAGTTCATTTTGTAGTGATTTTCAATTTCACGGTCATTTAGCTCTCTAAACAATTAGGTAAATGACTGAAAAACAACAAATGATGTCAGAACATGATGGAAATTGATGACGTTGCTTTGAATGCTACATACTGAACAGAAAAGAAGTCCGGAGTTCAAATAAGTTTAAAAAACATTGAAGTGCCCATGTAACAGATGAGTTCTCGTCCGAAACCCTGATACTCCGAAAGAGATTGTCCAGTTTGTACATGAAGTGCGTCCAATTTTTGCCGTGACCCTCTCTACTATTTCGCACATGATATGCGGGTCAAATGATGATACCATGCTAAATTTCAACATTTTCACAGTTCATTTTGTAGTGATTTTCAATTTCAGGTCATTTAGCTTTTAAACAATTCGGTAGATGACTGAAAAACAGAAAATGATGTCAGAACATGTTGGAAATTGATGACGTTGCTTTGAATGCTGCATACTTAACACAAAAGAAGTTTGGAGTTCAAATAAGTTTAAATAACATCGAAGTGCCCGTGTAACAGATGAGTTCTCGTCTGAAACCCTCATACTCCGAAAGAGATTGTCCAGTTTGTACACGAAGTGCATCCAGTTTTTGCCGTGACCCTCTCTACTCTTTCGCACATGCTATGCGGGTGAAATGATGATACCATGCCAAGTATCAACATTTTCACAGTTCATTTTGTAGTGATTTTCAATTTCACGGTCATTTAGCTCTCTAAACAATTAGGTAAATGACTGAAAAACAACAAATGATGTCAGAACATGTTGGAAATTGATGACGTTGCTTTGAATGCTGCATACTGGACACAAAACAGGTCGGGAGTTCAAATAAGTTTAAAAAACATTGAAGTGCCCATGTAACAGATGAGTTCTCGTCCGAAACCTTGATACTCCGAAAGAGATTGTCCAGTTTGTACACGA
>NC_057794.1:416510561-416511952 GCF_018294505.1 Triticum aestivum | reverse complement strand
GTGATTTTCAATTTCACGGTCATTTAGCTCTCTAAACAATTAGGTAAAAGACTGAAAAACAACAAATGATGTCAGAACATGTTGGAAATTAATGACGTCACTTTGAATGCTGCATACTTAACACAAAAGAAGTCTGGAGTTCAAATAAGTTTCAAAAACATTGAAGTGCCCATGTAACAGATGAGTTCTCGTCCGAAACCCTGATACTCCGAAAGAGATTGTCCAGTTTGTACACGAAGTGCGTCCAATTTTTGCCGTAACCCTCTCTACTCTTTCGCGCATGCTATGCGGGTGAAATGATGATACCATTCCAAGTTTCAACATTTTCACAGTTCATTTTGTACTGATTTTCAATTTCACGGTCATTTAGCTCTCTAAACAATTAGGTAAATGACTGAAAAACAACAAATGATGTCAGAACATGATGGAAATTGATGACGTTGCTTTGAATGCTACATACTGAACAGAAAAGAAGTCCGGAGTTCAAATAAGTTTAAAAAACATTGAAGTGCCCATGTAACAGATGAGTTCTCGTCCGAAACCCTGATACTCCGAAAGAGATTGTCCAGTTTGTACATGAAGTGCGTCCAGTTTTTGCCGTGACCCTCTCTACTCTTTCGCACATGATATGCCGGTGAAATGATGATACCATGCTAAATTTCAACATTTTCACAGTTCATTTTGTAGTGATTTTCAATTTCAGGTCATTTAGCTTTTAAACAATTCGGTAGATGACTGAAAAACAGAAAATGATGTCAGAACATGTTGGAAATTGATGACGTCGCTTTGAATGCTGCATACTTAACACAAAAGAAGTTTGGAGTTCAAATAAGTTTAAATAACATTGAAGTGCCCGTGTAACAGATGAGTTCTCGTCTGAAACCCTCATACTCCGAAAGAGATTGTCCAGTTTGTACACGAACTGCATCCAGTTTTTGCCGTGACCCTCTCTACTCTTTCGCACATGCTATGCGGGTGAAATGATGATACCATGCCAAGTTTCAACATTTTCACAGTTCATTTTGTAGTGATTTTCAATTTCACGGTCATTTAGCTCTCTAAACAATTAGGTAAATGACTGAAAAACAACAAATGATGTCAGAACATGTTGGAAATTGATGGCGTGGCTTTGAATGCTCCATACTGCACACAAAAGAAGTCGGGAGTTCAAATAAGTTTCAAAAACATTGAAGTGCCCATGTAACAGATGAGTTCTCGTCCGAAACCCTGATACTCCGAAAGAGATTGTCCAGTTTGTACACGAAGTGCATCCAATTTTTGCCGTAACCCTCTCTACTCTTTCGCACATGCTATCCGGGTGAAATGATGATACCATTCCAAGTTTCAACATTTTCACAGTTCATTTTGTAGTGATTTTCAATTTCACGGTC
>NC_057794.1:416509353-416510441 GCF_018294505.1 Triticum aestivum | reverse complement strand
AAGTCCGGAGTTCAAATAAGTTTAAAAAACATTGAAGTGCCCATGTAACAGATGAGTTCTCGTCCGAAACCCTGATACTCCGAAAGAGATTGTCCAGTTTGTACATGAAGTGCGTCCAGTTTTTGCCGTGACCCTCTCTACTCTTTCGCACATGATATGCCGGTGAAATGATGATACCATGCTAAATTTCAACATTTTCACAGTTCATTTTGTAGTGATTTTCAATTTCAGGTCATTTAGCTTTTAAACAATTCGGTAGATGACTGAAAAATAGAAAATGATGTCAGAACATGTTGGAAATTGATGACGTCGCTTTGAATGCTGCATACTTAACACAAAAGAAGTTTGGAGTTCAAATAAGTTTAAATAACATTGAAGTGCCCGTGTAACAGATGAGTTCTCGTCTGAAACCCTCATACTCCGAAAGAGATTGTCCAGTTTGTACATGAAGTGCATCCAGTTTTTGCCGTGACCCTCTCTACTCTTTCGCACATGCTATGCGGGTGAAATGATGATACCATGCCAAGTTTTAACATTATCACAGTTCATTTTGTGGTGATTTTCAATTTCACGGTCATTTAGCTCTCTAAACAATTAGGTAAAAGACTGAAAAACAACAAATGATGTCAGAACATGTTGGAAATTAATGACGTCACTTTGAATGCTGCATACTTAACACAAAAGAAGTCTGGAGTTCAAATAAGTTTCAAAAACATTGAAGTGCCCATGTAACAGATGAGTTCTCGTCCGAAACCCTGATACTCCGAAAGAGATTGTCCAGTTTGTACACGAAGTGCGTCCAATTTTTGCCGTAACCCTCTCTACTCTTTCGCGCATGCTATGCGGGTGAAATGATGATACCATTCCAAGTTTCAACATTTTCACAGTTCATTTTGTAGTGATTTTCAATTTCACGGTCATTTAGCTCTCTAAACAATTAGGTAAATGACTGAAAAACAACAAATGATGTCAGAACATGATGGAAATTGATGACGTTGCTTTGAATGCTACATACTGAACAGAAAAGAAGTCCGGAGTTCAAATAAGTTTAAAAAACATTGAAGTGCCCATGTAACAGATGAGTTCTC
>NC_057794.1:416506957-416507905 GCF_018294505.1 Triticum aestivum | reverse complement strand
CTCTTTCGCACATGATATGCCGGTGAAATGATGATACCATGCTAAATTTCAACATTTTCACAGTTCATTTTGTAGTGATTTTCAATTTCAGGTCATTTAGCTTTTAAACAATTCGGTAGATGACTGAAAAACAGAAAATGATGTCAGAACATGTTGGAAATTGATGACGTCGCTTTGAATGCTGCATACTTAACACAAAAGAAGTTTGGAGTTCAAATAAGTCTAAATAACATTGAAGTGCCCGTGTAACAGATGAGTTCTCGTCTGAAACCCTCATACTCCGAAAGAGATTGTCCAGTTTGTACACGAACTGCATCCAGTTTTTGCCGTGACCCTCTCTACTCTTTTGCACATGCTATGCGGGTGAAATGATGATACCATGCCAAGTGTCAACATTTTCACAGTTCATTTTGTAGTGATTTTCAATTTCACGGTCATTTAGCTCTCTAAACAATTAGGTAAATGACTGAAAAACAACAAATGATGTCAGAACATGTTGGAAATTGATGACGTGGCTTTGAATGCTGCATACTGCACCCAAAAGAAGTCGGGAGTTCAAATAAGTTTCAAAAACATTGAAGTGCCCATGTAACAGATGAGTTCTCGTCCGAAACCCTGATACTCCGAAAGAGATTGTCCAGTTTGTACACGAAGTGCGTCCAATTTTTGCCGTAACCCTCTCTACTCTTTCGCACATGCTATGCGGGTGAAATGATGATACCATTCCAAGTTTCAACATTTTCACAGTTCATTTTGTAGTGATTTTCAATTTCACGGTCATTTAGCTCTCTAAACAATTAGGTAAATGACTGAAAAACAACAAATGATGTCAGAACATGATGGAAATTGATGACGTTGCTTTGAATGCTACATACTGAACAGAAAAGAAGTCCGGAGTTCAAATAAGTTTAAAAAACATTGAAGTGCCCATGTAACAGATGAGTTCTC
>NC_057794.1:416503820-416505268 GCF_018294505.1 Triticum aestivum | reverse complement strand
TTGGAAATTAATGACGTCACTTTGAATGCTGCATACTTAACACAAAAGAAGTCCGGAGTTCAAATAAGTTTAAAAAACATTGAAGTGCCCATGTAACAGATGAGTTCTCATCCAAAAACCTGATACTCCGAAAGAGATTGTCCAGTTTGTACACGAAGTGCGTCCAATTTTTGCCGTGACCCTCTCTACTCTTTCGCACATGCTATGCGGGTGAAATGATGATACCATTCCAAGTTTCAACATTTTCACAGTTCATTTTGTAGTGATTTTCAATTTCACTGTCATTTAGCTCTCTAAACAATTAGGTAAATGACTGAAAAACAACAAATGATGTCAGAACATGTTGGAAATTGATGACGTTGCTTTGAATGCTACATACTGAACAGAAAAGAAGTCCGGAGTTCAAATAAGTTTAAAAAACATTGAAGTGCCCATGTAACAGATGAGTTCTCGTCCGAAACCCTGATACTCCGAAAGAGATTGTCCAGTTTGTACATGAAGTATGTCCAGTTTTTGCCGTGACCCTCTCTAATCTTTCGCACATGATATGCGGGTGAAATGATGATACCATGCTAAATTTCAACATTTTCACAGTTCATTTTGTAGTGATTTTCAATTTCAGGTCATTTAGCTTTTAAACAATTCGGTAAATGACTGAAAAACAGAAAATGATGTCAGAACATGTTAGAAATTGATGACGTCGCTTTGAATGCTGCATACTTAACACAAAAGAAGTTTGGAGTTCAAATAAGTTTAAATAACATTGAAGTGCCCGTGTAACAGATGAGTTCTCGTCTGAAACCCTCATACTCCGAAAGAGATTGTCCAGTTTGTACACGAAGTGCATCCAGCTTTTGCCGTGACCCTCTCTACTCTTTCGCACATGCTATGCGGGTGAAATGATGATACCATGCCAAGTATCAACATTTTCACAGTTCATTTTGTAGTGATTTTCAATTTCACGATCATTTAGCTCTCTAAACAATTAGGTAAATGACTGAAAACAACAAATGATGTCAGAACATGTTGGAAATTGATGACGTTGCTTTGAATGCTGCATACTGCACACAAAAGAAGTCCGGAGTTCAAATAAGTTTAAAAAACATTGAAGTGCCCATGTAACAGATGAGTTCTCGTCCGAAACCTTGATACTCCGAAAGAGATTGTCCAGTTTGTACACGAAGTGCGTCCAATTTTTGCCGTGACCCTCTCTAATCTTTCGCACATGCTATGCGGGTGAAATGATGATACCATTCCAAGTTTCAACATTTTCACAGTTCATTTTGTAGTGATTTTCAATTTCACGGTCATTTAGCTCTCTAAACAATTAGGTAAATGACTGAAAAACAACAAATTATGTCAGAACATGTTGGAAATTGATGACGTTGCTTTGAATGCTGCATACTGCACACAAAAGAAGTCGGGAGTTCAAATAAGTTTAAAAAACA
>NC_057794.1:416497929-416503807 GCF_018294505.1 Triticum aestivum | reverse complement strand
ATGACGTTGCTTTGAATGCTGCATACTGAACACAAAAGAAGTCCGTAGTTCAAATAAGTTTAAAAAACATTGAAGTGTCCATGTAACAGATGAGTTCTCGTCCGAAACCCTTATACTCCGAAAGAGATTGTCCAGTTTGTACACGAAGTGCGTCCAGTTTTTGCCATGACCCTCTCTACTCTTTTTCACATGCTATGCGGGTGAAATGATGATACCATGCCAAGTTTCAACATTTTCACAGTTCATTTTGTAGTGATTTTCAATTTCACGGTCATTTAGCTCTCTAAACAATTAGGTAAATGACTGAAAAACAACAAATGATGTCAGAACATGTTGGAAATTGATGACGTCACTTTGAATGCTCCATACTGAACACAAAAGAAGTTCGGAGTTCAAATAAGTTTAAAAAACAATGAAGCACCCATGTAACAGATGAGTTCTCGTCCGAAACCCTGATACTCCGAAAGAGACTGTCCAGTTTGTACACGAAAAGCGTCCAGTTTTTGCCGTGACCCTCTCTACTCTTTCGCACATGCTATGTGGGTGAAATGATGATACCATGCTAAATTTCAACATTTTCACAGTTCATTTTGTAGTGATTTTCAATTTCAGGTCATTTAGCTCTTTAAACAATTCGGTAAATGACTGAAAAATAGCAAATGATGTCAGAACATGTTGGAAATTGATGACGTCGCTTTGCATGCTGCATACTTAACACAAAAGAAGTCTGGAGTTCAAATAAGTTTAAATAACATTGAATTGCCCGTGTAACAGATGAGTTCTTGTCTGAAACCCTGATACTCTGAAAGAGATTGTCCAGTTTGTACACGAAGTGCGTCCAGTTTTTGCCGTGACCCTCTCTACACTTTCGCACATGCTATGCGGCTGAAATGATGATACCATGCCAAGTTTCAACATTTTCACAGTTCATTTTGTAGTGATTTTCAATTTCACGGTAATTTAGCTCTCTAAACAATTAGGTAAATGACTGAAAAGCAACAGATGATGTCAGAACATGTTGGAAATTGATAACGTCGCTTTGAATGCTGCATACTGAACACAAAAGAAGTCTGGAGTTCAAATAAGTTTAAAAAACATTGAAATGCCCATGTAACAGATGAGTTCTCGTCCGAAACCCTGATACTCCGAAAGAGATTGTCCAGTTTGTACACGAAGTGCGTCCAATTTTTGCCATGACCCTCTCTACTCTTTCGCACATGCTATGCGGGTGAAATGATGATACCATTCCAAGTTTCAACATTTTCACAGTTCATTTTGTAGTGATTTTCAATTTCATGGTCATTTAGCTCTCTAAACAATTAGGTAAATGACTGACAAACAACAAATGATGTCAGAACATGTTGGAAATTGATGACGTCGCTTTGAATGCTTCATACTGAACACAAAAGAAGTCCGGAGTTCAAATATGTTTAAAAAACATTGAACTGCTCGTGTAACAGATGAGTTCTCGTTCGAAACCCTGATACTGCGAAAGAGACTGTCCAGTTTGTACACGAAGTGCATTCGGTTTTTCCCGTTACCCTCTCTACTCTTTCGCACATGCTATGTGGGTGAAATTATGATACCATGCGAAGTTTCAACATTTTCACAGTTCATTTTGTAGTGATTTTCAATTTCAGGTCATTTAGCTCTTTAAACAATTCGGTAAATGACTGAAAAACAGCAAATGATGTCAGAACATGTTGGAAATTGATGACGTCGCTTTGAATGTTGCATACTGAACACAAAATAAGTCTGGAGTTCAAATAAGTTTAAAAAATATTTAAGTGCCCGTGTAACGGATGAGTTCTTGTCTGAAACCCTGATACTCCGAAAGAGATTGTCTAGTTTGTACACGAAGTGCGTCCAGTTTTTGCCGTGACCCTCTCTACTCTTTCGCACATGCTATGCGGGTGAAATGATGATACCATGCCAAGTTTCAACATTTTCATAGTTCATTTTGTAGTGATTTTCAATTTCACCGTAATTTAGCTCTCTAAACAATTAGGTAAATGACTGAAAAACAGCAAATGATGTCAGAACATGTTGGAAATTGATGACGTCGCTTTGAATACTGCATACATAACACAAAAGAAGTCTGGAGTTCAAATAAGGTTAAAAAACATTGAAGTGCCCGTGTAACAGATGAGTTCTTGTCCGAAACCCTGATACTCCGAAAGAGATTGTCCAGTTTGTACACGAAGTGTGTCCAGTTTTTGCCGTGACCCTCTCTACTCTTTTGCACATGCTATGCGGGTGAAATGATGATACCATGCCAAGTTTCAACATTTTCACAGTTCATTTTGTAGTGATTTTCAATTTCACGGTCATTTAGCTCTCTAAACAATTAGGTAAATGACTGAAAAACAACAAATGATGTCAGAACATGTTGGAAATTGATGATGTCGCTTTGAATCCTCCATCCTGAACACAAAAGAAGTCCGGAGTTCAAATAAGTTTAAAAAACAATTAAGTGCCCGTGTAACAGATGAGTTCTCGTCCGAAACCCTGATACTCCGAAAGAGATTGTCCAGTTTGTACACGCAGTGTGTCCAGTTTTTGCCGTGACCCTCTCTACTCTTTCGCACATGCTATGCGGGTGAAATAATGATAGCATGCCAAGTTTCAACATTTTCACAGTTCATTTTGTAGTGATTTTCAATTTCACGGTCATTTAGCTCTCTAAACAATTAGGTAAATGACTGAAAAACAACAAATGATGTCAGAACATGTTGGAAATTGATGATGTCGCTTTGAATCCTCCATACTGAACACAAAAGAAGTCCGGAGTTCAAATAAGTTTAAAAAACATTTAAGTGCCCGTGTAACAGATGAGTTCTCGTCCGAAACCCTGATACTCCGAAAGAGATTGTCCAGTTTGTACACGAAGTGTGTCCAGTTTTTGCCGTGACCCTCTCTACTCTTTTGCACATGCTATGCGGGTGAAATGATGATACCATGCCAAGTTTAAACATTTTCACAGTTCATTTTGTAGTGATTTTCAATTTCACGGTCATTTAGCTCTCTAAACAATTAGGTAAATGACTGAAAAACAACAAATGATGTTAGAACATGTTGGAAATTGATGGCGTCACTTTGAATGCTCCATACTGAACACAAAAGAAAGTCCGGAGTTCAAATAAGTTTAAAAAACAATGAAGCTCCCGTGTAACAGATGAGTTCTCGTCGGAAACCCTGATACTCCGAAAGACACTGTCCAGCTTGTACATTAAGTGCATCCAATTTTTGCCGTGACCCTCCCTACTCTTTCGCACATGCTATGCGGGTGAAATGATGATACCATGCTAAATTTCAACATTTTCACAGTTCATTTTGTAGTGATTTTCAATTTCAGATCATTTAGCTCTTTAAACAATTCGGTAAATGACTGAAAAACAGCAATGATGTCAGAACATGTTGGAAATTGATGACGTCGCTTTGAATGCTGTATACTTAACACAAAAGAAGTCTGGAGTTCAAATAAGTTTAAATAACATTGAAGTGCCCGTGTAACAGATAAGTTCTCGTCTGAAACCCTGATACTCCGAAAGAGATTGTCCAGTTTGTACACGAAGTGCGTCCAGTTTTTGTAGTGACCCTCTCTACTCTTTCACGCATGCTAGGCGGGTGAAATGATGATACCATTCCAAGTTTCAACATTTTCACAGTTCATTTTGTAGTGATTTTCAATTTCACGGTCATTTAGCTCTCTAAACAATTAGGTAAATGACTGAAAAACAACAAATGATGTCAGAACATGTTGGAAATTGATGACGTTCCTTTGAATGCTGCATACTGAACACAAAAGAAGTCCGGAGTTCAAATAAGTTTAAAAAACATTGAAGTGCCCATGTAACAGATGAGTTCTCGTCCAAAACCCTGATACTCCGAAAGAGATTGTCCAGTTTGTACACGAAGTGCGTCCAGTTTTTGCCATGACCCTCTCTACCCTTTCGCACATGCTATGCGGGTGAAATGATGATACCATGCCAAGTTTCAACATTTTCATAGTTCATTTTGTAGTGATTTTCAATTTCACCGTAATTTAGCTCTCTAAACAATTAGGTAAATGACTGAAAAACAACAAATGATGTTAAAAATGTTGGAAATTGATGACGTCGCTTTGAATGCTTCATACTGAACACAAAAGAAGTCCGGAGTTCAAATATGTTTAAAAAACATTGAATTGCTCGTGTAACAGATGAGTTCTCGTTCGAAACCCTGATACTGCGAAAGAGACTGTCCAGTTTGTACACGAAGTGCATCCGGTTTTTCCCGTTACCCTCTCTACTCTTTAGCACATGCTATGCGGGTGAAATGATGATACCATGCGAAGTTTCAACATTTTCACAGTTCCTTTTGTAGTGATTTTCAATTTCACGGTCATTTAGCTCTCTAAACAATTAGGTAAATGACTGAAAAACAACAAATGATGTCAGAACATGTTGGAAATTGATGATGTCACTTTGAATGCTCCATACTAAACACAAAAGAATTCCGGAGTTCAAATAAGTTTAAAAAACATTGAAGTGTCAATGTAACAGATGAGTTCTCGTCCGAAACCCTGATACTCCAAAAGAGATTGTCCAGTTTGTACACGAAGTGCGTCCAGTTTTTGCCATGACCCTCTCTACTCTTTTGCACATGCTATGCGGGTGAAATGACGATACCATGCCAAGTTTCAACATTTTCACAGTTCATTTTGTAGTGATTTTCAATTTAACGGTAATTTAGCTCTCTAAACAATTAGGTAAATGAATAAAAAATAGCAAATGATGTCACAACATGTTGGAAATTGATGACATCGCTTTGAATGCTGCATACTAAACACAAAAGAACTCTGGAGTTCAAATAAGTTTAAAAAATATTGAAGTGCCCGTGTAATGGATGAGTTCTTGTCTGAAACCCTGATACTCCAAAAGAGATTGTCCAGTTTGTACACGAAGTGCGTCCAGTTTTGCCGTGACCCTCTCTACTCTTTCGCACATGCTATGCGGGTGAAATGATGATACCATGCCAAGTTTCAACACTTTCATAGTTCATTTTGTAGTGATTTTCAATTTCACCGTAATTTAGCTCTCTATACAATTAGGTAAATGACTGAAAAACAGCAAATGATGTCAGAACATGTTGGAAATTGATGACGTCGCTTTGAATGCTACATACTGAACACAAAAAAGTCTGGAGTTCAAATAAGTTTAAAAAACATTGAAGTGCCCGTGTAACAGATGAGTTCTTGTCCCAAACCCTGATACTCCAAAAGAGATTGTCCAGTTTGTACACGAAGTGCGTCCAGTTTGTGCCGTGACACTCTCTACTCTTTCGCACATGCTATGCGGGTGAAATGATGATACCATTCCAAGTTTCAACATTTTCACAGTTCATTTTGTAGTGATTTTCACTTTCACGGTCATTTAGCTCTCTAAACAATTAGGTAAAGGACTGAAAAAGAACAAATGATGTCAGAACATGTTGGAAATTGATGACGTTGCTTTGAATGCTGCATACTGAACACAAAAGAAGTCCGGAGTTCAAATAAGTTTAAAAAACATTGAAGTGCCCGTGTAACAGATGAGTTCTCGTCCGAAACCCTGATACTCCGAAAGAGATTGTCTAGTTTGTACACGAAGTGCGTCCAGTTTTTGCCGTGACCCTCTCTACTCTTTTGCACATGCTATGCAGGTGAAATGATGATACCATGCCAAGTTTCAACATTTTCACAGTTCATTTTGTAGTGATTTTCAATTTCATGGTCATTTAGCTCTCTAAACAATTAGGTAAATGACTGAAAAACAAGAAATGATGTCAGAACATGTTGGAAATTGATGATGTCGCTTTGAATGCTCCACACTGAACACAAAAGAAGTCCGGAGTTCAA
>NC_057794.1:416497133-416497919 GCF_018294505.1 Triticum aestivum | reverse complement strand
GCTATGCGGGTGAAATGATGATACCATGCCAAGTTGCAACATTTTCACAGTTCATTTTGTAGTGATTTTCAATTTCACGGTCATTTAGCTCTCTAAACAATTAGGTAAATGACTGAAAAACAACAAATGATGTCAGAACATGTTGGAAATTGATGATGTCGCTTTGAATGCTCCATACTGAACACAAAAGAAGTCCGGAGTTCAAATAAGTTTAAAAAACAATGAAGCGCCCGTGTAACAGATGAGTTCTCGTCCGAAACCCCGATACTCCGAAAGAGATTGTCCAGTTTGTACACGAAGTGCGTCCAGTTTTTGCCGTGACCCTATCTACTCTTTCGCACATGCTATGCGGGTGAAATGATGATACCATGCAAAATTTCAACATTTTCAAAGTTCATTTTGTAGTGATTTTCAATTTCAGGTCATTTAGCTCTTTAAACAATTCGGTAAATGACTGAAAAACAGCAAATGATGTCAGAACATGTTGGAAATTGATGACGTCGCTTTGCATGCTGCATACTTAACACAAAAGAAGTCTGGAGTTCAAATAAGTTTAAATAACATTGAAGTGCCCGTGTAACAGATGAGTTCTCGTCTGAAACCCTGATACTCCGAAAGAGATTGTCCAGTTTGTACACGAAGTGCGTCCAGTTTTTGCCGTGACCCTCTCTACTCTTTCGCACATGCTATGCGGGTGAAATGATGATACCATGCCAATTTTCAACATTTTCACAGTTCATTTTGTAGTGATTTTCAATTTCACGGTAATTTAGCTCTCTAAACAAT
>NC_057794.1:416495617-416497123 GCF_018294505.1 Triticum aestivum | reverse complement strand
ACCATGCCAAGTTTAAACATTTTCACAGTTCGTTTTGTAGTGATTTTCAATTTGACGGTCATTTAGCTCTCTAAACAATTAGGTAAATGACTGAAAAACAACAAACGATGTCAGAACATGTTGGAAATTGATGGCGTCGCTTTGAATGCTCCATACTGAACACAAAAGAAGTCTGGAGTTCAAATAAGTTTAAAAAACAATGAAGCGCCCGTGTAACAGATGAGTTCTCATCCGAAACCCTGATACTCCAAAAGAGACTGTCCAGTTTGTACATTAAGTGCGTCCAATTTTTGCCGTGACCCTCTCTACTCTTTCACACATGCTATGCGGGTGAAATGATGATACCATGCTAAATTTCAACATTTTCACAGTTCATTTTGTAGTGATTTCCAATTTCAAGTCATTTAGCTCTTTAAACAATTCGGTAAATGACTGAAAAACAGCAAATGATGTCAGAACATGTTGGTAATTGATGATGTCGCTTTGAATGCTGCATACTTAACACAAAAGAAGTCTGGAGTTCAAATAAGTTTAAATAACATTGAAGTGCCCGTGTAACAGATGAGTTCTCGTCTAAAACCCTGATACTCCGAAAGAGATTATCCAGTTTGTACACGAAGTGCGTCCAGTTTTTGTCATGACCCTCTCCACTCTTTCGCACATGCTATGCGGGTGAAATGATGATACCATTCCAAGTTTCAACATTTTCACAGTTCATTTGTAGTGATTTTCAATTTCACGGTCATTTAGCTCTCTAAACAATTAGGTAAATGACTGAAAAACAACAAATGATGTCAGAACATGTTGGAAATTGATGACGTTGCTTTGAATGCTACATACTGAACACAAAAGAAGTCCGGAGTTCAAATAAGTTTAAAAAACATTGAAGTGCCCATGTAACAGATGAGTTCTCGTCCAAAACCCTGATACTCCGAAAGAGATTGTCCAGTTTGTACAGGAAGTGCGTCCAGTTTTTGCCGTGACCCTCTCTACTCTTTCGCACATGCTATGCGGGTGAAATGATGATACCATGCCAAGTTTCAACATTTTCATAGTTCATTTTGTAGTGATTTTCAATTTCACCGTAATTTAGCTCTCTAAACAATTAGGTAAATGACTGAAAAGCAACAAATGATGTTAGAACATGTTGAAATTGATGACGTCGCTTTGAATGCTGCATACTGAACACAAAAGAAGTCTGGAGTTCAAATAAGTTTAAAAAACATTGAAGTGCCCGTGTAACAGATGAGTTCTTGTCCGAAACCCTGATACTCTGAAAGAGATTGTCCAGTTTGTACACGAAGTGCGTCCAGTTTTTGCCGTGACCCTCTCTACTCTTTCACACATGCTATGCGGGTGAAATGATGATACCATTCCAAGTTTCAACATTTTCACAGTTCATTTTGTAGTGATTTTCACTTTCACGGTCATTTAGCTCTCTAAACAATTAGGTAAAGTACTGAAAAACAACAAATGATGTCAGAACATGTTGGAAATTGATGATGT
>NC_057794.1:416495054-416495607 GCF_018294505.1 Triticum aestivum | reverse complement strand
GAAATGATGATACCATTCCAAGTTTCAACATTTTCACAGTTCATTTTGTAGTGATTTTCAATTTCACGGTCATTTAGCTCTCTAATCAATTAGGTAAATGACTGAAAAACAACAAATGATGTCAGAACATGTTGGAAATTGATGATGTTGCTTTGAATGCTGCATACTGAACACAAAAGAAGTCCGGAGTTCAAATAAGTTTAAAAACCATTGAAGTGCCCGTATAACAGATGAGTTCTCGTCCGAAACCCTGATACTCCGAAAGAGATTGTCCAGTTTGTACACGAAGTGCATCCAGTTTTTGCCGTGACCCTCTCTACTCTTTCGCACATGCAATGCTGGTGAAATGATGATACTATGCCAAGTTTCAACATTTTCATAGTTCATTTTGTAGTGATTTGCAATTTCACGGTCATTTAGCTCCCTAAACAATTAGGTAAATGACTAAAAAACAGCAAATGATGTCAGAACATGTTGGAAATTGATGACATCGCTTTGAATGCTGCATACTGAACACAAAAAAAGTCTGGAGTTGAAATAAGTTTAAAAACAT
>NC_057794.1:416493944-416495044 GCF_018294505.1 Triticum aestivum | reverse complement strand
CGAAACCCTGATGCTCCGAAAGAGATTGTCCAGTTTGTACACGAAGTGTGTCCAGTTTTTGCCGTGACCCTCTCTACTCTTTTGCACATGCTATGCGGGTGAAATGATGATACCATGCCAAGTTTCAACATTTTCACAGTTCATTTTATAGTGATTTTCAATTTCACGGTCATTTAGCTCTCTAAACAATTAGGTAAATGACTGAAAAACAACAAATGATGTCAGAACATGTTGGAAATTGATGGCGTCGCTTTGAATGTTCCATACTGAACACAAAAGAAGTCCGGAGTTCAAATAAGTTTTCAAAACAATGAAGTGCCCGTGTAACAGATGAGTTGTTGTCCGAAACCCTGATACTCCGAAAGAGACTGTCCAGTTTGTACATTAAGTGCGTCCAATTTTTGCCGTGACCCTCTCTACTCTTTTGCACATGCTATGCGGGTGAAATTATGATACGATGCTAAATTTCAACATTTTCACAGTTCATCTGTAGTGATTTTCAATTTCAGGTCATTTAGCTCTTTAAACAATTCGGTAAATGACTAAAAAATAGCAAATGATGTCAGAACATGTTGGAAATTGATGATGTCGCTTTGAATGCTGCATACTTAACACAAAAGAAGTCTGGAGTTCAAATAAGTTTAAATAACATTGAAGTGCCCGTGTAACAGATGAGTTCTCGTCTGAAACCCTGATACTCCGAAAGAGATTGTCCAATTTGTACATGAAGTGCGTCCAGTTTTTGTCGTGACCCTCTCTACTCTTTCGCACATGCTATGCGGGTGAAATGATGATACCACTCCAAGTTTCAACATTTTCACAGTTTAATTTGTAGTGATTTTCAATTTCACGGTCATTTAGCTCTCTAAACAATTAGGTAAATGACTGAAAAACAACAAATGATGTCAGAACATGTTGGAAATTGATGACGTTGCTTTGAATGCTGCATACTGAACACAAAAGAAGTCCGGAGTTCAAATAAGTTTAAAAAACAGTGAAGTGCCCATGTAACAAATGAGTTCTTGTCCGAAACCCTGATACTCCAAAAGAGATTGTCCAGTTTGTACACGAAGTGCGTCCAGTTTTTGCCGTGACCCTCT
>NC_057794.1:416461637-416493885 GCF_018294505.1 Triticum aestivum | reverse complement strand
GCTATGCGGGTGAAATGATGATACCATGCCAAGTTGCAACATTTTCACAGTTCATTTTGTAGTGATTTTCAATTTCACGGTCATTTAGCTCTCTAAACAATTAGGTAAATGACTGAAAAACAACAAATGATGTCAGAACATGTTGGAAATTGATGATGTCGCTTTGAATGCTCCATACTGAACACAAAAGAAGTCCGGAGTTCAAATAAGTTTAAAAAACAATGAAGCGCCCGTGTAACAGATGAGTTCTCGTCCGAAACCCCGATACTCCGAAAGAGATTGTCCAGTTTGTACACGAAGTGCGTCCAGTTTTTGCCGTGACCCTATCTACTCTTTCGCACATGCTATGCGGGTGAAATGATGATACCATGCAAAATTTCAACATTTTCAAAGTTCATTTTGTAGTGATTTTCAATTTCAGGTCATTTAGCTCTTTAAACAATTCGGTAAATGACTGAAAAACAGCAAATGATGTCAGAACATGTTGGAAATTGATGACGTCGCTTTGCATGCTGCATACTTAACACAAAAGAAGTCTGGAGTTCAAATAAGTTTAAATAACATTGAAGTGCCCGTGTAACAGATGAGTTCTCGTCTGAAACCCTGATACTCCGAAAGAGATTGTCCAGTTTGTACACGAAGTGCGTCCAGTTTTTGCCGTGACCCTCTCTACACTTTCGCACATGCTATGCGGGTGAAATGATGATACCATGCCAATTTTCAACATTTTCACAGTTCATTTTGTAGTGATTTTCAATTTCACGGTAATTTAGCTCTCTAAACAATTAGGTAAATGACTGAAAAACAACAAATGATGTCACAACATGTTGGAAATTGATGATGTCGCTTTGAATGCTTCATACTGAACACAAAAGAAGTCCGGAGTTCAAATAAGTTTAAAAAACATTGAAATGCCCATGTAACAGATGAGTTGTCGTCTGAAACCCTGATACTCCGAAAGAGATTGTCCAGTTTGTACACGAAGTGCGACCAGTTTTTGCCGTGACCCTCTCTACTCTTTCGCACATGCTATGCGGGTGAAATGATGATACCATTCCAAGTTTCAACATTTCCACAGTTCATTTTGTAGTGATTTTCAATTTCACAGTCATTTAGCTCTCTAAACAATTAGGTAAATGACTGAAACACAACAAATGATGTCAGAACATGTTGGAAATTGATGACGTCGCTTTGAATGCTTCATACTGAACACAAAAGAAGTCCAGAGTTCAAATATGTTTAAAAAACATTGAAGTGCTCGTGTAACAGATGAGTTCTCGTTCGAAACCCTAATACTACGAAAGAGACTGTCCAGTTTGTACACGAAGTGCATCCGGTTTTTCCCGTTACCCTCTCTACTCTTTCGCACATGCTATGCGGGTGAAATGATGATACCATGCTAAATTTCAACATTTTCACAGTTCATTTTGTAGTGATTTTCAATTTCAGGTCATTTAGCTCCTTAAACAATTTGGTAAATGACTGAAAAATAGCAAATGATGTCAGAACATGTTGTAAATTGATGACGTCGCTTTGCATGTTGCATACTTAACACAAAAGAAGTCTGGAGTTCAAATAAGGTTAAATAACATTGAAGTGCCCGTGTAACAGATGAGTTCTTGTCTGAAACCCTGATACTCCGAAAGAGATTGTCCAATTTGTACACGAAGTGCGTCCAGTTTTTGCCGTGACCCTCTCTACTCTTTCGCACATACTATGCGGGTGAAATGATGATACCATGCCAAGTTTCAACATTTTCACAGTTCATTTTGTAGTGATTTTCAATTTCACGGTAATTTAGCTCTCTAAACAATTAGGTAAATGACTGAAAAACAACAAATGGTGTCAGAACATGTTGGAAATTGTCCGGTTTGTACACAAAAGAAGTACGGAGTTCAAATATGTTTAAAAAACATTGAAGTGGTCGTGTAACAGATGAGTTCTCGTTCAAAACCCTGATACTGCGAAAGAGACTGTCCAGTTTGTACACGAAGTGCATCCGGTTTTTGCCGTGACGTTCTCTACTCTTTCGCACGTGCTATGCGGGTGAAATGATGGTACCATGCGAAGTTTCAACATTTTCACAGTTCATTTTGTAGTGATTTTCAATTTCACAGTCATTTAGCTCTTTAAACAATTCGGTAAATGACTGAAAAACAACAAATGATGTTAGAACATGTTGGAAATTGATGACGTCGCTTTGAATGCTGCATAATGAACATAAAAGAAGTCCGGAGATCAAATAAGTTTAAAAAATAAAAAAGAGGTGCAATGTTGGTTAATTTTCTTCAAGCCTTTCGGAATAGTGTAGACTGCACTACACATAGCTTAGTGCAATTTATGCTATTCCGAAAGGCTTGAAGCTAATCAACATGCAGGTGAGCATTGCGCCTCTTCGTCATTGTCTCTGCAATCACGGCTTATAAACCGCTCATACTGCCTCTCTCTTGGCGAGGTGGGACTAAAAATCAGCTTACTAAGAAACTCTAGTACCGGTTCATGGCATGAACCGGTACTAAAGGTGTTCGTGGGGGCTCCAGCCTGACCACAGCCGCAGTGGCCTCATTAGTACTGGTTCGTGGCATGAACCGGTACTAAAGGTTGCCCACGAACCGGTACTAATGATGTCCGCCCGCCTAGCCGTTGGAATCGGCACTAATGGTCACATTAGTGCCGGCTCAAATTCAAACCGGCACTAATGTGCTTCACATTTGACCCTTTTTCTACTAGTGGTAGTGCTCGTTGTCGAATGAGAAATGGACGGACATATATTCCCCCTTCAAAAGCCGGTATATTATGTATTCATGGCATCCCGGAAGCTGCGACACTACTTTCAAGAGTGTTGAATTACATTAGCCTCGGAAGTGCCACTTAATGATATTATAAATAACCGTGACGCCACGGGCCGGATTGCCAAATGGGCCATTTAGCTCCTCCAGTTCGACATAACATACAAACCCCGGCAAGCCATTAAATTTCAAGTATTGGTCGACTTTGTCGGCGAATGGACGAAAGCCGAACTCCCTAAAGAGTACGGCGCATACTCCAATTGGATCATGCACTTCGACGGCTCCAAAATGCTGGCTGGTCTGGAGGCTGGCATCGTCCTGACGTCCCCAACCGGAGATACAGTTCAATACATACTCCAAATACTATATACAGACTCCAACAACACAGCCGAATACGAAGCCCTGTTACATGGTCTTCAGATGGCAGTTTCCATGGGCATTCAACGCCTGGAGGTGCGTGGGGATTCGAACCTTGCAATATCCCAAATAAATGGAGAATTCGATGCCAAGGATCCGAAAATGGCGGCCTATCGCAAAGCCCTCCTAAAAATGTCAGCTCGGTTCAAGGGGCTCGAATTTCACCATGTGGCTCGGGAAAAAAATCAGGCGGCGGATATCCTCGCCCGCATCGGTGCAAAACGCGATGCGGTCCCCCCAACATCTTTTTGGAGAGGTTGTTTAAGCCATCCGTGGTATGGGAAGGGGACACCGGTAATAATAGTCCGGACCCGGCCAAAAGGCCCGATACCGAACACTCTAACATAATTGGAGGCTCTACCACCGAAATAACACCTTCAGCCCACATAATAATGGCCATCATCGCCCCGTGGACAGAACCATTCCTGGCCTACCTAACTAGGCAGGAACTTCCCGAGGACCAAAATGAGGCACGCTGCATAGTGCGGTGATCTAAAGCCTACAGGGTCCACGAGGGAGAGCTGTATAAAAAAAGCACTACCGGAGTCCTTCAAAGGTGCATCTCCGAAGAGGAAGGGCGGAAGCTTTTGGCAGAAATTCACGCCGGACTCGGCGGCCACCATGCCGCACCCCAGGCCCTTGTAAGCAAGGCCTTCCGTACAAGTTTTTATTAGCCAACGGCCCGGGTAGATGCACAGGACTTGGTCCAACGCTACGTCGGTTGCCAGCTTTTTGCAAACCAAAGCCACATGCCACCCACCGCCATCCAAACAATCCCCATTACCTGGCCCATCGCGGTCTGGGGGCTTGACATGGTTGGACCCCTTAAAGAGGGAACCCATAAGAAAAAATACTTACTGGTCATGGTGGATAAATTCACAGAATGGATAGAAGCCAAACCTGTTAAACGGCCGAATCCAGACCGGTGATAGACTTCATATCCGGGGTTGTACACCATTATGGCGTCCCCCACAGCATCATCACTAACAACGGCATGAACTTCACGGCCGACGAGGTAAAACTCTGGTGCAGCAACATGGGCATCAAGCTCGATTATGCTTCTGTCTATCACCCACAAACTAATGGCCAAGTTGAGCGAGCAAATGGTCTTATTATGAGCGGCATCAAACCCAGATTAGTGAGGTCCTTAAAGGAGTCTAACATGCACTGGGTACGGGAACTCAACTTCGTACTCTGGGGGCTGCGGACCACGCCAAATCATATTACCAGATACACACCCTTCTTTATGGTGTACCACGCAGAGGCAGTTCTGCCCTGCGACATAATTCATGACTCACCTCGAGTGCGCATGTACGAAGAAAGAGAAGCCGAGCTCGATCGGTAGGATAGTCTGGACACCCTGGAGGAGGAGCACGACGTGGCAAAAGCCCGTTCTGCATTCTATCAGCAACAGGCTCGAAGATACCAAAGCAGAGAAGTACGGGCCAAAAATTATAATGTTGGCGATCGAGTTCTACGCCTGCCGGAGAAGAAAAAGACCAAGCTCGAGCCCAAATGGGAAGGCCCCTTCATTTTTGACCAACTTTTGACTGGTGGAGCGTACCATCTGCGGGATGCATCGAATAATCGACTTGAGCCGAACCCATGGAACGCAGCCAGGCTCCGAAGATTCTACGCCTAGTGCCGGACTCTATGTTCATCTTCTTCCTCTGTCCATTTTTTGCATATACATTATCTGTCTTTTCTCTCTTTTCTTTCTTTTATACTTTCTCAAGGCCTTCAAGGGCCAACTTGTGCCTTGCTTGCACACTATATTGACGCGCTAACCGCGCTCATTATACCTGGGGGCTTCTTACATAGAAGCTTAATTATTTATCCGGGCTTCATGCCCCGCACATGTGTTATTCTTCCGCATGTACCTTTTCTTTGCCATTATATGCATCGATATGACTTAAGTTTTGGCCAAGCTAGGTTGCCTGGCTCTTGTATTTATGCCCTACGTTCCTGTTAATTCGGCTAGGGCATAAGGGGAGCACCTCTGCGATTGTTACTGCCAGGTCAGCCGGATGTGTACCTCAGACTGGGTGAAGCCAAAAGCTAGCATTCTTAAGGGAATATTCGGTCGGTGAACAAAAGATGATTTTTATTTATTTTCCATATGTGCCCCAGATGTTTTTGTCTGCGTCTCCTCTCGCAGTCCGAACATGCACTTTAGGGCATGCGCACCCAGGGAAAGGAACCCTTAACGGAACTATTCTCCCTGGAAGATGTTTCCTACTACCCATGTAATATAACATAACTAGTCGGGTACTTGTCTGTTCAAGCACTAATGACCCCTACGCCTGGTTTCCATGCATACCCTGGTTCTTATATAACTGAGCGGTTATTTGGATACACTCCGGACTATCGAGTCCCGAGGTTGAAGCGAAAAGGTCCGCCATGACAAATGATTTAAAATCCGGCTAGAAGGCATTATACATGTCACTTTAATTACATAGTCATCTAGACTGACTAAATTCCTCTTCTATACCATCCAATAGGCTGTCTAGCCTACAATCCTGTTGGGAATACTTTGCGGCTAATTCTACTTGCCCATACACTAAGCTAACGGGGATCTCTTTCCCATCGGGCCCCACAGGTCCGACCTCGACCATGTGGTTTGGGTCAGCCTTGTTATACCGCGTCTTCACCATGGCCCAGGCTTCCCTGGCACCTTGACAGCAGGCCGATATCTTCCATAATCAGAAGCGCCGCCGTGCTCCCTTGAGCTTCTCCGCAAGCTCTCCAATGCGTGCTGGCTGGGAGACGGATGGCCACAAGGTCCGGGCAATACTTTGCATCACCTGCCGAACTTGTTCGTGCAGTTGTGAGAGCTCGGGTAGAAGATCACCCACAGACGCGGGCATGTCCTCCACGGGACGACCCATCAGCATACCTCCAGACATAACTCTGTTAGCTGGCTTCTTTGCCGCACTCTTTTAAGGGTTCGTCCAAGCACTTACTGAAAATGCCGCATCGAAGCCGCTTATTCTCCTTCACGGAGTCCGCAAGCTGGGCTCGAACATCTTTCAGTTCCACGCTCAGCTTGGTATTGGCGTCTTGGAGATTGTTTTTATCCCGCATGACCTTACTCTGCACACGTTCGCCAGCCTTTAGCTGTCGTACGACATGTTGGTCCTCCAGATTCTCTCCGGAGTCATCTGCAATATCTATTGTTAGATCCGCAGCCATGCCGCACACTATATGGTACCTATCATTCTTTGAAACAAATGTTACCAGCTGGGGACTTTTCAGGTTCCCTGAATGCGGCAACGGAGGCCCGAAGTTGGGTATTACATTCCTCCAGCTCATGTGACAGTCTTGTATTCTTCTCTGTAAGAACCTGCACAATAAATGATCCTTAAATCAGTTGTGCCAACTGTTTCAAGTCTCATGGGCTACTGATATATATACTCATCAAATTTTCTTACCCGTACATCCTTTACATATTGGTCCGTGGCTCTGGCTAGAACATTTTGAGAAGCACGGATATACGCATCTCCTGAGTTGAATGCATCAAACGCCTCTTGGGAGAAACAAGCATCACAGAATATGGTCATCGACACTTGTGATTCATGGCGCTCTCCACTTCGGAATTTGTAGCGGATATCTTATCCGCATCCTCTATAGAAGGGGCATCCGAAGTGTGCCTCATGTTAGCTTCCGCCTCTGTGTCCAGCCCTGGAGCCCAACTGGTAGAGGCGTGATCGGCGACCTCTCCGGATATTGTCCGGCGAGCGTTCTTCCTTCTAGGAAACACAGTGTTATTATGTTTTTAAAGACGACAACCACGGAGTGAGGTGTTGCATCATACCTCTGCGCCGGCGTCTCCGTCCGGACCGCCTTCCTTTTTAGCCTGTCCGTCTTTGAAACCCCTTGTTGGCAAGTCGTTGCGGGCTCGGCATGGCGTCCCGAGGGCCTTCCCTATAAAACACCGTTTGTATACGATAGGTGAAGTGCATAAAAGGAAATCCTTTTCAAAGGTTGGGACTCCGATCTCATTTACCTGCGAGGCTGGGAGTAGCCCGGGGTAGTCGGCTATAATGGCCACCATGGCATCATCACAGCTTAGTTGATAGAAAATCCTATCAATCAGCTCCACGAATATGTCCGGATCCTCTTTGAGGCCGGGGTCGAGGACCCGTTCAGGATCCTCCGGTTGTGGAGATGGGCTATTGATCTCCCCTACCGCCTTACGCAGTTCCTGCGATGAAACGGCAAGGCAAATATTTATCACGAAAACAACGGTACGATGGAAGTAAAAAGAGCGGAAGCTCACCCAGCTTTGAGGGTTGTTCATGGAGAATCCATCCCATGGCTTGATGCGGAGGAACTCCTCTTCTTCCCCTTATACAGATCGGATAGAAGTTTTGCTAGAGCAGCAACTGAGTCCGGTCCCTTGCGCTCGCAGTGAGTGGCATCATCTTCCCCGTTGAAGTGCCACATGGGGTGGCCTCGATATTGAAGTGGATGCACCCCCCACATAATGCATATTGCCATAACCTCAGTTATGGTCAGTCCTCATTTGGTCAGCAACTTTATCTGGCCCAACAGATAAAATACGTCTCTATCATCTTCCTCCTGTGGGCTCTGTGGGTGCCAGCTTAGGCGTTTCTTCAAAGGGGCGTTGTCGAACTCGGGAAGACCAATCCGGATAGGATCCGGGAGAGGAACATCCTCCCTATAAAACCACTTCGAAGGCCAGTCCTCGGACGTCTTCTTCGGGGTACCAGATAGGTATCGAGTCCCGGTGATGCGCCATACTTCGGCTCCGCCCACTTGATATATTGATCCCCTCTATCTACGGGGCACAAGGCAGAACAACTTCTTCCACAGAGCAAAATGGGCTTCACAACCCGGAAACAACTCGCAAAGGGCTACGAAACCAGCGATGTGCAGTATGGAGGCAGGGGTGACGTTGTGCAACTGGAGCCGTAGAACTCCAGGAGCCCTCGGAGAAATGGATGGATTGGAAATCCGAGTCCCCTTAACAAATAAGGGACAAGGCATACCCGCTCTCCCTTAGAGGGGTTGGGAAAGCTCTCCACTTTCTCCCCGCCATTATAGGTGGCGAGCCCAGCTCGAACCGGGAACATATACACTGGAGGGAGGAATCCTTGGGTCTGTAGCTTCACTAATTGGTTGTACGAGACGGAAAACTTCTCCCAATCTCCGGGCTTGGGGCTGCGGGAGCGAGAGGAGGAGCTGCGCTGGCCGTCCATGTTGGGATGGATTTTTTCGGGCGCGCTCCGATGAATGCTCGCTGAGGGAGGATGGTGTGGTTTGGATCTGAGGGTCCTCGTCTCTTTAATAGACAGATCATTCACATAGATGGGGTGGAAAATGTAAAAACATCCTGGCTCCTCACATTCACTTAACACGTGGAAGATGGTCATTATTGGACGCAGAAGCCAAGAAGCGCAACATTTACGAGATGCCGGACACTATTTAACAGGTACTCGGAGTTTGAAGAAGAACCCGCCTTGCAATGCCAAAGACAATCTGCGCGCCGGACTCATCGTCATTGAACCCTGGTTCAGGGGCTACTGAGGGAGTCCTGGATTAGGGGGTATCCGGACAGCCGGACTATATCCTTTGGCCGGTCTGTTCGACTATGAAGATACAAGATTGAAGACTTCGTCCCGTGTCCGGATGGGACTCTCCTTGGCGTGGAAGGCAAGCTTGGCAATACGGATATGTAGATCTCCTTCCTTGTAACCGACTCTGTGTAACCCAAGCCCCCTCCGATGTCTATATAAACCAGAGGGTTTAGACCATAGGACCAAGAACAACAATCATACCATAGGCTAGCTTCTAGGGTTTAGCCTCTCTGATGTCATGGTAGATCAACTCTTGGACTACTCATATCATCAAGAACAATCAAGTAGGACGTAGGGTATTACCTCCATCAAGAGGGCCCGAACCTGGGTAAACATCGTGTCCCCCGTCTCCTGTTACCATTCGCCTAGACGCATAGTTCGGGACCCCCTACCCGAGATCCGCCGGTTTTGACACCGACACCCTCCCCTTCCCCTCCCCGACCCGCGCCCCCCAACCACGGCAAGCCGCCGAGTCTAGTTCTCCGCCGCAGCGGTGGACCTCACACCCCGACAGATCTACCTTCCGCACCTTGGAACCCCCAACTGCCAACTCACCACTTCACCGGAGCCACTTCAGCGACTGGCTTGTACACCGCTCCAGATCTCCTTGACCACCATCATGGTCCACCGCACCGGATCTGCTTAACCAGCGCCCTTGTCCACCACAGTGTAGGCCCTTCACTAACTCCCTCGTCCGTCCCTTCGCTGGCCCTTCATACCAGCCCTCGTCCGCCGCAATAGATCCGCCTCACCGGAAGCACTGTACAACACGCCCACCGAAGCCTTCATCCACTGCACGGGACCCACTCCATAGTCGCCATATTCAACTCCACCGGCCCTGCTTTACCGACGTTGCAGCCTCATCAGGTTATTTCGATCTGTAATCTGATACGTCTCTGTCGTATCTACTTTTCCAAACACTTTTGCCCTTGTTTTGGACTCTAACTTGCATGATTTGACTGGAACTAACCCGGACTGACGTTGTTTTCAGCAGAATTACCATGGTGTTATTTATGTGCGGAAACAAAAGTTCTCGGAATGACCTGAAACTTCACGGGACGTCTATTTGGAAATAATAAAAAATCCTTGCAAAAGATGAAGACCAGGGGGCCCACACCCTAGCAACGAGGGTGGGGGCACGCCAGCCCCCCTGGGCGCGCCCCCCTACCTCGTGGGCCTCCTGGAGCTCCTCCGACCTCAACTCCAACTCTATATATTTGCTTCTAGGGAGAAAAAATCAGAGAGAAGGATTCATCGCGTTTTACGATACGGAGCCGCCGCCAAGCCCTAAAACCTCTCAGGAGGGCTGATCTGGAGTCCGTTCGGGGCTCCAGAGAGGGGAATCCGCCGCCATCGTCATCATCAACCATCCTCCATCACCAATTTCCTGATGCTCACCGCCGTGCGTGAGTAATTCCATCGTAGGCTTGCTGGACGGTGATGGGTTGGATGAGATTTATCATGTAATCGAGTTAGTTTTGTTAGGGTTTGATCCCTAGTATCCACTATGTTCTGAGATTGATGTTGCTATAACTTGGCTATGCTTAATACTTGTCACTAGGGCCCGAGTGCCATGATTTCAGATCTGAACCTATTATGTTTTCATGAATATATGTGAGTTCTTGATCCTATCTTGCAAGTCTATAGTCACCTACTATGTGTTATGATCCGGCAACCCGGAGTGACAATAATCAAGACAACTCTCATTGATGACCGTAGTTTTAGGAGTTCATGTATTCACTATGTGTTAATGCTTTGGTCCAGTACTCTATTAAAAGGAGGCCTTAATATCCCTTAGTTTTCATTAGGACCCCGCTGCCATGAGAGGGTAGGACAAAAGATGTCATGCAAGTTCTTTTCCATAAGAACGTATGACTATATTCGGAATACATGCCTACATTACATTGATGAATTGGAGCTAGTTCTGTGTCACCCTAGGTTATGACTGTTACATGATGAACCACATCCGACATAATTCTCTATCACCGATCCATTGCCTATGAGCTTTCCATATATTGTTCTTCGCTTATTTACTTTTCCATTGCTATCATTACCTTTTGCTACCGCTACCACTAGTATCATATTACTTTGCTACTAAACACTTTGCTGCAGATATTAAGTTTCCAGGTGTGGTTGAATTGACAACTCAGCTGCTAATACTTGAGAATATTCTTTGGCTCCCCTTGTGTTGAATCAATAAATTTGGGTTGAATACTCTACCCTCAAAAACTGTTGCGATCCCCTATACTTGTGGGTTATCAAGAATATTTTCTTGCGCCATTGCCGGGGAGCATAGCTCTATTCTTTGAGTCACTCGGGATTTATATCTGCTTATCATTGTGAAGAACTTGAGAGATCCAAAAACCACGATTTATCCCTCAACTACGAGGGGAGGTAAGGAACTGCCATCTAGCTCTGCATTTGATTCACCTACTGTTTTGAGTAAGCTTGCGACACTTAAACCTGCTTCTGCTATTCGTTCTGATATGTCGCATGTTATTGATGATGCCACTTCTGCTATGCATGATACTTATGATGAAACTACTTCTATGCTTGATACTACTGTGCCACTTGGTGAATTTCTTGATGAACAACTTGCTAGGTTTAGAGAGAATGAAATTATTGAAACTGATAACATTGATGAAAGTGATGATGAAGACTCCCCCCTCATAAATATGAATCACCTGTTATTCCTGGGGGTTATGTTTTTGAAAAAGAAGCTGCTTTAGCTATTTTAGCTTGCAAAGATAGATACGAGCTCAAGAGGTTATTAGCTAAATGGAAGTAGCAATCCCTTAATGCTAGAATGAAACCTGACCCTGCTTTTGCTACTTCACCTATCTATGTTACTGATAAGGATTATGAATTCTCTGTTGATCCTGGTATAATTACTTTGGTTGAATCTGATCCTTTTTCATGGCTATGAATCTGAAACTGTTGTGGCACATCTTAGTAAATTAAATGATATAGCCACCCTGTTCACTAATGATTGGAGAACTCGTTACTTTTATATCCTTAAAATATTTCTGTTCTCATTAAAGGGTGATGCTAAGATATGGTTTAATTCTCCGAATCCTGGTTGTGTGCGTAGTCCCCATGATATGATTTATTACTTTTCTGCTAAATATTTCCCTGCTCATACGAAACAAGCTGCTTTGAGGGATATATATAATTTTGTGCAAATTGAAGAAGAGAGTCTCCCACAAGCTTGGGGGAGGCTTCTCAAGTTACTTAATGCTTTGCCTGATCACCCTCTTAAGAAAAATGAAATACTTGATATCTTTTATAATGGACTAACCGATGCTTTCAGAGATTACCTGGATAGTTGTGCTGGTTCTGTTTTCAGGGAAAGAACACCAGATGAAGCTGAAATTCTATTGAATAATATGTTGACAAATGAAAATAATTGGACACTTTCTGAGCCAGCTCCTGAGCCAATTCTGGAGCCTATTCCTAAACCAACTCCGAAGAAAAGAGGTGTTCTATTTCTCAGTCCTGAAGATATGCAAGAGGCAAAGAAATCTATGAAAGAAAAAGGTATTAAAGCTGAAGATGTTAAGAATTTACCTCCTATTGAAGAAATACATTGGCTTAATTTACCGCCTGTTGAAGAAACATATGATCTTAATCCTTCACCTATTGAAGAAACTCATGGTCTTGATAACCCGACACAGGTAGTAAAGGTAAATTCTCTCTATAGATATGATAAAGCTGAAATCCCATTTACTAAGTTTGCTAGCCCATGCTTAGATGAGTTTGATAAATTTATGGTTAAGCAAGAAGACTTCAATACTTATTTTGGTAGAGAATTAAAACGCAATTCAAATATACTTGAACACTTGGGCGATTATATGGCTAATGTCAAAGGTGAACTTAAACTTATTTGTAAACATGCTTCTATGGTTATCACTCAAGTAGAACAAGTACTTAAGGCTCAAAATGATTTGCTCAATGAATTGAATAGTAAGAATAATGATTATGATGTTAGAGTTATGACTAGAGGTGGTAAAATGACTCAGGAACCTTTGTATCCTGAAGGCCATCCTAAGGGAATTGAGCAAGATTCTCAGAGAAATAATATAGTGTCACACCCTAGCAAGATCATGCATTAGAGTGTTTGCATCATGTTTAATTCTCCCAGAAAGATGAAATGGGGATAACAGAACCCCCAGCACCCCCTTGAACCAACTAGGGTTTACTAAAATTGGTTTCAATGAACCCAAAATGCCCTTCACAAAATGTTCATCATTTCTGGATTGGGCTAAAACCCCTGGCAAAAATGGTGCACTCTTTTCTAGGACATTCTGGATTTTTTTGAATTAAATCATAAGTATTTGAATTTGGGCATTTAAATGCAATAAAATATTTTGAATGCCCAAATAATTCTGGATTTAAGTGAGGGCTGTTAGGAATAATCCCAACAGAGCCCACAATTATTTTCAGGATTTCTGGAAACGTTTTAGTATTTTTAATAAAGCCCAACAGTTGTAGAAAATTAGAAAATAGAAAAGAATTTAGAAAGAGAGAGAGAGAAAGGCTAGAGGCCACTTACCTGGCTAGATCGGCCCATCTGGCATGTGCCAGTCATCACCTACCTCTGCCAATAGGCAGAGGAGGGACACCACGACGCCGCCAAGCTCGCCACGCCACCTCCCTGCCTGCCTGTCGTCGCCCGCGCCAATGTGACACCTCGAAGTGCCTCTGCGGCCTCCCCTCGACCCCCTGGACACCTCACTCCTCCCCCTGCTCTCTCCCTCGCTCCCCCGAAGCCATGGCCGATGCAGCCGCCGCCGTCTCACCGCCATAGCCGTAGCCACCGTCATCTCCGCACCGCCCCACCGTGTCCACGAGCTCCGCCGCATCTCCCTCGACCTCCTCGACGAGCCACGAGGCCTCGGACGCGCTGCAATGCCGACACCGCTGCCGTTCCCCTCATCGGCCACCGGAGATCGTTGCCGACTATTCGCCGCCTCTCGAGCTTCCTCGAGCCCGCTTCGACACTTGCTGCAACCGCTGTGAGCTGCTGCTCCTCCTCCCCCTCTCCGTTTTCTCATTTGCATGCCGTAGCTGCCGCTTCGCCGGTGACCGAAACCCACCGCCGCCCGATTTTGTCGCCGCCGTGACCCGAGCTCGAACCACCCGTGCCCTTGCACCGCATCGCACTCCTGGTGCCTCTAGGAGGCCGCCTAGCCCCTCTACGTGCTCGCCTGCTTGCTCTAGTGCCACACTCGCACGAAGCCGAGCCCCGGCCACCGCCAAACTCGTCGCCGGCGCCTTTTCCGACCACCCCATCTCCTCCCGCTTGGCCTACCAGATGCGCGCGAGCCCCAGCTACGCGTAGGACCAAACCGCAGTCAATTTGGTCGATTGTGGGAAAAACCCGACGCTCTCCACCGCGTCTGGCCTCGCCGGCGGCTAAACGCCGGCGAGTTTGACCCCATTTGACCACATTTGACCCGTGTGGGTCCAGGTTGACTCCCTTGAGTCTATGACAAGTGGGGCCCCCTCTGCTAATTAACCTATTGTTAGCGCTAACTAATTTTAGTTAGTTTAGGTCACTGACATGCGGGCCCAGGCCCCACTAACAGTTTAGTTAGTACTAACTTAATTGTGTTAGTTAGCTGAGACACTGACAGATGAGGCCCACCAGTGAGGTTTGACCTGGGCTGGCGCCTTTGACTCGCTGACGTCACAGTGACGCAGTGCTGACGCAGTTATTTATTTTCTGGATTTATTTTATATAGGAAATTCCAGAAAATAGCCAAAACTTCTAAAAATCATAGAAAATCAACCATAGCTCCAAATCCAACAAATTATATATGAAAAATGATCAAAAAAATTCAATCTTTCCATCTATAATGGTTTCATGCATGACAAAACACTTTAACCTTGCTATTCAGGTGAAACAAGCTGATACACTTATTATGCATAAGAACTTAAGCTACCATTTGAATCTTTGATTCAAATGGACCCATTTCAACTTGTTTCACATTGCATTAGGCAGGCCACCTCATTTTGCCATGTCATAGCATGCATCATATTGTTGAATATTGCCATGTCTTGATTATCTTCTATGGTGTCTTTCGTGGTAGGTTCTGCCTCCGAGGATATCTCCGAGTATCCAACTGAAGGGCAGTACCCTAGTACCACTCCATCAGGCAAGCAGCCCCATTGATCATATCGATATAATCCCATGTTCTCGCCTCTGCTCTCGTTTACTGCATTAAGACAACAATATTTCAAAATGCTGTGTGCCATGGTAGTTGAACCCTTATCCTCTGCATGACCTCTCATTGCCACAGTAACTAGATAAACCCACTAGCATGTGCAGGAGTTGATTGAGCCATGTATGTGTTTCCTACCTTGCTATGCCTGCTATGCTTAGAGTTGAGTCAGGTCTGTTTCATCTAGGTGATGGGCTAGAGTGAAATGATTATGTCGGTAATGTGAGGGATGTGTTGAACATGTTTTGGTAAAGGTATCGATGACAAGCCATGTAGGAGTACATGGTGGGTTGTTTCATTGAGGCCGTCCCTAGGAACTGAGATCTGTATGCGTGATTTAAGATTCAGCTACTACCACACATTGGGCCCTGAAATATGACCCCGCTCGACTTACTGACCCCTCTTGTCCTCTGTCGAGGAGTTGCAACTAGTTTCTGGTGTTCGTAGGTTATGTGTTGGCGGCCGTGCGTAGCGCTAACCCTAGGGGTGGGCTATGATGCGGTAGATACGCCGTGGCATGGTGTACCGAGTTGCCCGTTTGGTGTCTCGGGAACCCTACACACATCGTTTGGGGACGTTGAGGACACCCCGGCCGGATTTCCTTGCGGATGGAACCCGAATAGGCGATAAACCTGGACTAGAGGCTTGTGCGGTTAGTCAGGTCGTGGTCTACACCCACGTCGGCTTTTGCTTGAAGTCTGTGGAGCACACGTCATGTGCAGACGCTAAGTGGTGGAAACATGTGTGACGAAGTACACCCCTGCAGGGTATAAAACTATTCGAATAGCCGCGTCTGCGGTAAAGGACTACTTGGGTGCCTATATAGTTCATAGACAAGTTAATGGTTACTAATAAAAGACTGAAGATAAGTGTGAGTACCGAGGATGGCCCTCTCGTAGGATGACGAGGGAGGATCCCTGGTGGAGTATATTGTTGGTGATTAGCGGACTCGTGTGCGAAAACTATTTTACTAGTGGTGTCTCGTAGGATAGCTTAGCCAAGAGTCAAAGCTGGCTTGCTGCAATAACTCCACCACCTTCCTGAGAATGAGCATGTATAGTAGGTTCTTTTGTAAGACTTGTTGAGTACCTTTGTACTCATGTTTTCTTTAATTACTGTTTTCAGACGACAACACCGCCCCCTCCGATGGGTTTTATGTAGACCTCGACGTCGATGAGTAACTTGCCACCCAGGTGGTGATCCTGGCCATGGAGGGCCCTATGTAGATAGACAGGCTTCGAGAAGCCTTCTTTCTTTCTAGTGTCTGTACTCAGACTATTTACTTCCGCATGTGCTTGTATGCTTGTATGACTTGAGTGTCAGGTCATGTGACCCCTACCTGTATGAACATGTTATGTATGGCTCTCTGGAGCCTTTAAATAAAGTACTTGAGTTGTAGAGTTTTGTTGTGATGCCATGTTGTATTTGCACACATCGAGCATATTGTGTGTATGATCGAAATGCTTGGTATGTGTGGGATCCGACAATCTGGTTGTTTATCCTTGGCAGCCTCTCTTATGGGGAACTGTAGTCTAGTGCTCCTTGAGCCATAGTAGTACGCTACAGCCCGGTTCACTGGAGTCCTGCTAGCCCAGCACTACTGCTCAGGACACTTGACTGGCCGGCATGTGTTTCACTTCATTCCTATGTCTGTCCCTTCGGGGAAATGTCACGCGGTGACTTCCGGAGTCCTGCCTAGCCTGCTATGGCCCGGGTTCACTCGCTGATGACCGACATGCTCGATGTGATTCATGTATGCCTGTCTCCATAGGTCTGCGCCGCTTTGGGTTCACGACTAGCCATGTCAGCCCGGGTTCTCTGTCATATGGATGCTAGCGACACTATCATATACATGAGCCAAAAGGCGCAAACGGTCCCGGGCCATGGTAAGGCGACACCCGTGGGGATACCGTGCGTGAGGCCGCAATGTGATATGAGGTGTTACCGGCTAGATCGATGTGACTTGGAATCGGGGTCCTGACAGCGTTGGCATCAGAGCCGGACTGCCTGTAGGTTCGTTGAGCCAAAGTGGTCGATGTCGAGTCTAGAAATGCTTTAGTTATATGTAGGGGAATTGATTGTGGGAGGGAACATACGACTCTTTTACTCCTTTACCTTATGTCCTCTGATCTGAGTCATTCTCTTCTCATTCTACATGGGTTAAGGACTAGGCTCTCTTCTTTCTATCAGGTTCACGTGTTACTAATTCGTAGTAGCTTATAGGATTGTTGTTACCAGCCTCAGTATAGTTTCTACTACTTTTAGTATGTTGCCAGCTGAATCAGAACCTTGATATGATGTTGTTGAGTGGTATTGCAAACTGTTGTGGATGTCTCAAATCTTTTTCTGAGCATTTACAACCGTTATGCTGTCCGATTTCCCCTAGAAAATTCTAATGCCTTTGCATTATTTTGTGCTTTCAGATGGCCACCCGTTCGCAGAACCAAGTGGTTCGTCTGACCCGGTGCCTCGATGTGCCCGGCCACACGGCCATGTTGGTTCGAGTGATGGTCGAGTCAGGCTATCGGTGGTATCCGGAATATACCGTCGAGGAGCAGTTCAGAGACTTCAACCAGAGCCAGTACCTTTGTACCGTCAGGATATATCCCTCTTATCCTGGAGCCACTGAGCCCCTTCATTATTCCTATGGACTTGGGGTAACTATTGAGATGTCTGTGCAAGATGCAGCGTATTCAATGATGACTATCATTTGAGCCAGGACTGCCTTGCTTCAGAACACCGATTTCCGTTACATGCCAGCCTCACTTCCTGGAGCACAGGGGTACTATCAGGCTTTGTACTATGACTCTACACATGAGGAGTCACTACTCCACACCACTGCCGAGATGCTCGAGGATAAGGACCGTGAAAATCGGGCCTTGCATATGGAGCTTTTCAACTCTCGTGCTGATCACTGGGCCACTTTGACTCGGTTTGCACCTGCGGCACATGCAGGATACATGGACCTGAGGGACCTGTACCCTGTGCAGTCTGGATTGCCAGATTGTATGGAGTGGCACGATGTAGGAGGCATCACCCCTCCTCGTGGTCCCCGTCTGGAACCACCTGTGGGACTAAGGCCACATCTGAGCCCCTATGGTCCGCAGGCTCCGCAGGACCGTCTGTTCCCAGATGATCATGTTCCACTTACAGGCTTTGGTGGCGACTTTTATGAGGATTACTACGGAGCCGTCTGAGCTAGTATTAGTTTCACTAGTATTGTAATAGTTGTATTCTCCACAGTCCTGCGTGACTGTGGGATACGACTTGGTGTGTATCATGCTCCGGAGGTGTAGAAAAATAATGTATAGGAGCTTGGAATGCCTCCGATGAGATGTAATGTCTTTCACCGTAGTTGTACTCTGGCATGGGCTTGTACTAAACAATGTACAATGTGTATGACCAATGGTATATATATGGCAGTTTCTATATTACCATGTCGTGCAATGAACATCTTAGCATTCCATGTTATCCATTACATTCTGCACTTCCTTGCTAAGTTTGTGCCATCCTTGTCTAAACCGTTGTCTTGTTTTTCCAAGGATGGTCAACACCCGCAACAACCCTGCTGCCCCGGAGCAGGGGGAAGCCAGTGCAGCTAGGGGTGAAAATCTGCCTCACCCGCCTTCTCTGGCCGAAGTTATGCTGGAGGCGGAAAGAAACAAGCGTGAGACTAACCACTTGCTGGAGCAGATTGAGTAGAACACTGCACGCCATCAGCAAAATAACTTGGTCTCAATCAATGACTTCATCAAGTTGTACCCACCAAAGTTTAATCATTCCGTCGAGCCCCTCGACGCGGATGACTAGCTCTGCAGCATCACACACAAGCTACGTTCTTCTAACGTAGCCGAAGCTAATAAGGTTACCTATGCTGCCTATCATCTCGAAGGCCCCGCTAGCCTTTGGTGGGAAAACTTTGAGGCTATGCGCCCGGTCGGCCAAATCACTACTTGGGCTGAATTCAGTGAGGCTTTCCGTGAGCATCACATCCCGAAAGGTCTCATAGATCGCAAGAGGGAAAAGTTCTGCAATTTCATCCAAGGAAGACTGACTGTGGATGCATATAGTCATGAATTTGGGAATCTAGCATGATATGCTCCTGAAGAGGTATCCACCGATGCTAAGAAGCAGGCAAGGTTCCGCAAGGGACTTACCCCCGAGCTTCGCCGCGATCTTCGTCTGCACGAGTGCACCTCCTTTCAAAAGTTGGTCAATAAAGCTATCAGTGCTGAGACAGGCCAGTCTGACTATGACGCTTCACGCAAGCACTCTCGTGATTTTGATTCTTCATCCGGCTCTGGACCTCAGAAGCGCCGGGTGTGGATTCCAAGCACGGCACTGCCTCCCAGGTTCATTCCGAGGCCATCCTTTGAGGCGCCTCGCCCCAACCTGCAGTTTGCACCGTCTAAGCCTTATGGTGGCCCCGCTGCTAATGTTGCTCCATGCCCCAATGTTGTGACATGTTTCAAGTGTGGAGAGCCGGGTCACTACATTCGAGAGTGTCCCAGAACAACAACCCTAATCAGTCTGGAAAGTCCGTTGGCCGTGGTAAGCCAGCGGGAAAGACATTCTACGCCAAGCCAGCCACCACTGCATGTGGCCATGTCAACTATGTCTCCGCTGAGGAGGCTCATGATGATCCTAACGTCGTCCTTGGTATGCTCCTTGTTAATTGCCATCCGGCATCTGTTCTTTTCGATACTGGAGCATCTCATTCATTCATATCTAAGAACTATGCTCGATTGCATAACACAACATTCTGTGACATGCCCACTTCCATGGTAATTCAAACTCCAGGTTCCAAATGGCAAACTTCTAGAGTAAGCCATGGGAACGAAATTCTTGTCGATAGACTCGTCTTCCTTGCATCCTTAATAGCTCTCAAGTCCTTGGACATAAACATCATCTTGGGTATGGACTGGATGTCAGCTCATTATGCCAAGATTGATTGTGCCACTAGAACCGTTCAACTTACTCACCCATCGGGCAAGACAGTCAATGTCTTAACTCGAGTGGCCAAGCGCCAGCTTTACTCCCTAAATGCCAACCCCCTTCCAGACCTTGAAGATATTCCGGTAGTCCGAGACTTTCCGGATGTCTTTCCAGAAGAACTGCCAGGTGTTCCACCTGACAGGGATGTCGAGTTTGTGATAGACCTTGTTCCAGGAACCATTCCAATTTCTAGGAGACCCTATAAGATGGCACCCTTAGAACTAGCCGAGCTTAAGAACCAACTCGATGAGTCCTTGAAAAAGGGTTTCATCCATCCTAGTTCCTCTCCTTGGGCTTGCCCCATCCTCTTCGTCAAGAAGAAGGATGGAACGGATCGGATGGTTGTAGATTATCGACCTGTCAACTTGGTCACTATCAAGAACAAGTATCCGCTTCCCAGATCAACGATGTGTATGATCAGCTCGTTGGATCCTCAGTCTTTTCCAAGATGGATTTGAGGTTGGGCTACCATCAAATCAAAATCAGAAACGGGGACATTCCCAAAACGACCTTTGTTACTCGTTATGGCCAATATGAGTACCCCGTTATGTCCTTCGATTTAACCAATGCCCCAGCCACCTTCTCTTGGTTAACGAACTCCATCTTCATGGAGTATTTGGATAAATTCGTCGTAGTATACCTCGATGACATACTCATCTACTCCAAGAATGAAGAGGAACATGCCGAACATCTAAGGCTGGTATTAACGAAACTTCGAGAGCATCGCCTTTATGCCAAATGCTCCAAGTGTGAATTTTGGTTGCCAGAAGTGACCTATCTAGGCCATGTAATCTCTGGTAAGGGTATTGCTATCAATCCGGAGCGAGTTCAAGCCGTCCTTGACTGGAGTCCACCTGAGACGGTCAAGCAAGTTCGGAGCTTCCTTGGCTTAGCGAGTTATTGTCGTTGCTTCGTCGAGAATTTCTCCAAGGTTGCCAAACCTCTAACTGAACTCCTCAAGAAAGATAAAAAGTTCGAGTGGACCCCACAGTGCGAGTTCAGCTTTCAGGAACTGAAAAGATGCCTGACATCTGCTCCCGTACTGGTACCACCAGATTGCTCCAAGGACTTTATTATCTATTGCGACGCCTCGCGACAAGGACTAGGTTGCATACTCATGCAAGATCGTCACGTAATTGCCTATGCTTCACGGCAATTACACCCCCATGAGGAAAATTATCCCACACATGATCTAGAGCTTGCAGTTGTAGTCCATGCACTTAAAACTTGGCGACATTACCTTCTCGGTAATCGTTGCGAGATCTTCACCAATCACCAAAGTTTGAAATATATCTTCACCCAACCGGATTTGAATCTCAGGCAAAGACGTTGGGTCGAGTTGATCTCGGATTACGACTTAGGAATAACTTACACCCTGGGCAAAGCCAATGTCATGGCTGATGCGCTAAGTCGTAAATCCTATTGTAACAACCTCATGTTACAACAAAGTCAACCACTTCTCCATGAGGAATTTTATAAGCTTAATCTTCACATTGTTCCTCGAGGATTCCTATCCACCCTGGTGGCGCAGCCTAACCTTACAGATCAAATCATAGCTGCCCAGAAGCGTGATAAGGGCATATCCCGGATTAAGGAAAACATTGCTAGCGGAGTTGCTAAATGTTTTTCCATGGATGAGCGAGGTGTTGTCTTCTTCAAGAACCGCTTGGTGGTTCCCAAGAAACAACATCTACGCCAATTGATTCTTAAGGAAGCTCATGAATCCCCTCTCACCATTCATCCCGGTAGTACTAAAATGTATCAAGACCTACGCCAGAGGTTTTGGTGGACTAGGATGAAGAGAGAAATTGCTCAATATATTGCTAGTTGCGACGTCTGTCGTCGTGTTAAAGCAGAGCATCAACGGCCTATTGGCACCCTTAAACCTTTGGCTATTCCTGAGTGGAAATGGGATAAAATCAGTGTGGATTTCATTACTGGGTTTCCCAGGACCAAGAGAGGGAATAATGTTATCTTCGTCATGATCGATCGTCTTTCCAAAGTAGCCCATTTCCTACCTGTTCGTGAGAGTATCACCGCTAGCCAGCTAGCTGATCTATACATCTCCTGTATAGTTTCTCTTTATGGTGTCCCATTGGAAATTAACTCAGACCGTGGGAGTCTCGATTTTGGGAAAGTTTCCAAAATGCTATGGGAACTCGTCTCTCTTTTAGCACCGCCTTCCACCCTCAATCAAGTGGTCAAGTAGAGCGAGTCAATCAAATTCTGGAAGATATGCTCCGAGCTTCTGTCATCTCATTCGAAATGGGTTGGGAGAAATGCCTTCCATTCGTGGAGTTTGCATATAACAATAGTTATCAAGCTAGCTTGGGCAAACCTCCTTTCGAAGTTCTTTATGGACGAAAATGTCGAACGCCTCTTAACTGGTCAGAAACCGGGGAAAGACAACTCTTTGGCCCGGATATGATTCAGGAAGCAGAAGAGCAGGTTCGCGTTATTCGTGAGAAATTAAAAACAGCCCAATCTCGCCAATATGATCGTAAACATAAGCTCATGACTTATGAAGTCGGCGAGAAGGCTTACCTTCGGGTTACTCCGTTAAAGGGAACCCATCGTTTCGCTATCAAAGGCAAATTGGCTCCTCGTTACATTGGACCCTTTCACATTCTTGACAAACGAGGAGAAGTTGCCTACCAATTGGAACGACCTCCACATCTTTCCAGAGTTCACGATGTCTTCCACGTTTCTCAACTCAGGCGTTGCTCCACAGATCCTATCTGTGGAGTGAACCATGAAACGCTTTATCTACAAGATAACCTCTGATATCAGGAATATCCTATTTGTATCCTTGATCAAGCCGAGCGTACCACTCGACGCCATAACATCAATTTTCTCAAGGTTCAATGGTCACACCATTCTGAAAAGGAAGCCACTTGGGAAAGGGAGGATCGTCTTCGACTCGAGTATCCCACCTTCCTCCCAACAGATCCTAAATCTCGGGACGAGATTCTTTTGAGTGGGGGTGAGTTGTCACACCCTAGAAAGTACATGCATTAGAGTGTTTGCATCATGTTTAATTCTCCCAGAAAGATGAAAATGGGGATAACAGAACCCCCAACACCCCCTTAAACCAACTAGGGTTTACTAAAATTAGTTTCAATGAACCCAAAATGCCCTTCACAAAATGTTCATCATTTCTGGATTGGGCTAAAACCCTTGGCAAAAATGGTGCACTCTTTTCTAGGACATTCTGGATTTTTTTGAATTAAATCATAAGTATTTGAATTTGGGCATTTAAATGCTATAAAATATTTTGAATGCCCAAATAATTCTGGATTTAAGTGAGGGCTGTTAGGAATAATCCCAACAGAGCCCAGAATTATTTTTACAATTTCTGGAAACGTTTTAGTATTTTTAATAAAGCCCAACAGTTGCAGAAAATTAGAAAACAGAAAACAATTTACAAAGAGAGAGAGAGAGAGAGAGAGAGAGAGAAAGGCCAGAGGCCACTTACCTGGCTGGCCCGGCCCATCTGTCCTGTGCCACTCATCACCTACCTCTGCCAGTAGGCAAAGGAGGGACACCGCGACACCGCCGAGCTCGCCACGCCACCTCTCTGCCTACCTGCCGTCGCCCGCGCCAGCGCGATGCCTCGAAGCGCCTCTGCAGCCTCCCCTCGACCCCCTCGACACCTCACTCCTCCCACCTGCTCTCTCCCTCGCTCCCCCGAAGCCATGGCCAATGCAGCCGCCGACGTCTCAACACCGTAGCCGTAGCCACCGTCGTCTCTGCGCCGCCCCACCGTGTCCACGAGCTCCACCGCATCTCCCTCAACCTCGTCGACGAGCCACAGGGCCTCGGACGTGCTGCAATGCCGCCACCGCTGTCGTTCCCCTCGTCGGCCACCGGAGATCGTCGCCGACGATTCGCCGCCTCCCGAGTTTCCCCGAGCCCACTTCGACGCCTGCTGCAACCGCTGTGAGCTACTGCTCCTCCTCATCCCCCTCTCTGTTTTTTTGTTTGCACGTCGTAGATGCCGCTTCTTCGGTGACCGAAAACCACCGCCGCCCGGTTTTGTCGCCGTCGTGACACGAGCTCGAACCACCCGCGCCCTTGCACCGCATCGCACTCCTGGTGCCTCCAGGATGCCTCCTAGCCCCTCTACGCGCTCGCCTGCTTGCTCTAGCGCCACACTCACACGAAGCCGAGCCCCGACCGCCGCCAAACTCGTCGCCAACGCCTTTTACGACCACCCCAGCTCCTCCCACTTGGACTACCAGATGCGCGCGAGTCCCAGCTACGCGTAGGACCAAACCGCAGTCGATTTGGTCGACTGTGGACAAAACCAACGCTCTCCGCCGCGTCTGGCCTCGCCGGCGGCTAAACGCCGGGGGGTTTGACCATGTTTGACCCGTGTGGGCCCAGGTTGACTCCCCTGAGTCTATGATAAGTGGGCCCCCCTCTGCTAATTAACCTAGGGTTAGCGCTAACTAATTTCAGTTACTTTAGGTCACTGACATGTGGGCCCAGGCCCCACTAACAGTTTAGTTATTACTAAGTAAATTCTGTTAGTTAGCTGAGACACTGACAGATGGGGCCCACCAGTCAGGTTTGACCTGGGCTGGCGCCTTTGACTCGCTGACGTCACAGTGACGCAGTGCTCACACAGTTATTTATTTTCTGGATTTATTTTTATATAGGAAATTCCAGAAAATAGCCAGAACTTCTAAAAATCATAGAAAATCAACCATAGCTCCAAATCCAACAAATTATATATGAAAAATAATCAGAAAAATTCATTATTTCCATCTGTAATGGTTTCATGCATGACAAAACACTTTAACCTTGCTGTTTAGGTGAAACAAGCTAATACACTTATTATGCATAAGAACTTAAGCTAGCATTTGAATCTTTGATTCAAATGGACCCATTTCAACTTGTTTCACATTGCATTAGGCAAGGCACCTCATTTTGCCATGTCATAGAATGCATCATATTGTTGCATAATGCCATGTGTTGATTATCTTCTATGGTGTCTTTCATGGTAGGTTCTGCCTCCGAGGATATCTCCGAGTATCCAACTGAAGGGCAGTACCCTACTACCACTCCATCAGGCAAGCAGCCCCATTGATCATATCGATACAATCCCATGTTCTCGCCTCTGCTCTCGTTTACTGCATTAAGACAACAACGTTTCAAACTGTTGTGTGCTACGGTAGTTGAACCCTTATCCTCTGCATGACCTGTCATTGCCACAGTAACTAGATGATACCCACTAGCATGTGTAGGAGTTGATTGAGCCATGTATGTGTTTCCTACCTTGTTATGCCTGCTATGCTTAGAGTTGGGTCAGGTCTGGTTCATCTAGGTGATGGGCTAGAGTAAAATGATTATGTCGGTAATGTGAGGGATGTGTTGAACATGTTTTGGTAAAGGTATCGATGAGAGGCCATGTAGGAGTACATGGTGGGTTGTTTCATTGAAGCCGTCCCTAAGAACTGAGATCTGTATGTGTGATTTAAGATTCAGCTACTACCACACATTGGGCCCTGAAATATGACCCCGCTCGACTTATTGACCCCTCTCGTCCTCTGTCCAGGAGTTGCAACTAGTTTCTGCTGTTTGTAGGTTATGTGTTGGCGGCCGTGCGTAGCGCTGACCCTAGGGGTGAGCTATGATGCGGTAGATACACCGTGGCACGGTGTACCGAGTCACCCGTTTGGTGTCTCAGGAACCCTGCACACATCGTTTGGGGCCGTTGAGGACACCCCGGCCGGATTTCCTTGCGGATGGAACCCGAATAGGCGATAAACCTGGACTAGAGACTTGTGCGGTTAGTCAGGTCGTGGTCTACACCCACGTCGGCTTTCGCTTGAAGTCTGCCGAGCACATGTCATGTGCAGACGCTAAGTGGAGGAAACATGTGTGACGAAGTACACCCCTCCAGGGTATAAAACTATTCGAATAGCCGCATCCACAGTAAAGGACTACTTGGTTGCCTATACAGTTCATAGACAAGTTAATGGTTTGTACTAAAAGAGTCAAGATAAGTGTGAGTACCGAGGATGGACCTCTTGTAGGATGACGAGGGAGGATCCCCGGTGGAGTATTGTGTTGGTGATTAGTGGACTCGTGTGCGAAAACTATTTTACTAGTGCTGTCTCGTAGGATAGCTTAGCCAAGAGTCAAAGCTGGCTTGCTGCTATAACTCCACCACCTTCTTGAGAATGAGCCTGTATAGTAGGTTCTGTTGTAAGACTTGCTGAGTACCTTTGTACTCATGTTTGCTTTAATTACTTTTTTCAGACGACAACACAGCCCCCTCCGATGGGTTTATGTAGACCTCGACGTCGATGAGTAACTTGCCACCCAGGTGGTGATCCTGGTCATGGAGGGCCCTATGTAGATAGACAGGCTTCGAGAAGCCTTCTTTCTTTCTAGTGTCTGTACTCAGACTATTTACTTCCGCATGTGCTTGTATGCTTGTATGACTTGAGTGTCAGGTCATGTGACGCCTACCTGTATGAACATGTCATGTATGGCTCTCCGGAGCCTTTAAATAAAGTACATGAGTTGTAGAGTTTTGTTGTGATGCCATGTTGTATTTGCACATATCGAGCATATTGTGTGTATGATTGAAATGCTTGGTATGTGTGGGATCCGACAATCTGGTTGTTTATCCTTGGCAGCCTCTCTTATGGGGAAATGTAGTCTAGTGCTCCTTGAGCCATAGTAGTCCGCTACAGCCCGGTTCACCGGAGTCCTGCTAGCCCAGCACTACTGCTTAGGACACTTGACTGGCCGGCATGTGTTTCACTTCATTCCTATGTATGTCCCTTCGAGGAAATGTCACGTGGTGACTTCCAGAGTCCTGCCTAGCCTGCTATAGCTCGGGTTCCCCGGAGTCCTGTTAGCCCAGTGCTACAGCCCGGATTCACTCGCTGATGACCGACATGCTCGATGTGATTCATGTATGCCTCTCTCCATAGGTCTGCGCCGCTTGGGTTCACGACTAGCCATGTCGGCCCGGGTTCTTTGTCATATGGATGCTAGAGACACTATAATATACGTGAGCCAAAAAGCGCAAATGGTCCCGGGCCATGGTAAGGCGACACCGTCGGGATACCGTGCGTGAGGCCGCAATGTGATATGAGGTATTACTGGCTAGATCGATGTGACTTGGAATCGGGGTCCTGACAGCATTGGTATCAGAGCATTAGAGTGTTTGCATCATGTTTAATTCTCCCAGAAAGATGAAATGGGGATAACAGAACCCCCAGCACCCCCTTAAAACAACTACGGTTTACTAAAATTGGTTTCAATGAACCCAAAATGCCCTTCACAAAATGTTCATCATTTCTGGATTGGGCTAAAACCCCTGGCAAAAATGGTGCACTCTTTTCTAGGACATTCTGGATTTTTTTGAATTAAATCATAAGTATTTGAATTTGGGCATTTAAATGCTATAAAATATTTTGAATGCCCAAATAATTCTGGATTTAAGTGAGGGCTGTTAGGAATAATCCCAACAGAGCCCACAATTATTTTCAGGATTTTTGGAATCGTTTTAGTATTTTTAATAAAGCCCAACAATTGCAGAAAATTAGAAAACAGAAAACAATTTAGAAAGAGAGAGACAGAAAGGCCAGAGGGCACTTACCTGGCTGGCCCGGCCCATCTGGCCTGTGCCAGTCATCACCTACCTCTGCCAGTAGGCAGAGGAGGGACACCATGACGCCGCCGAGCTCGCCATGCCACCTGCCTGCCTGCCTGCCATCGCCCGCACCAGCGCGACGCCTCGAAGCGCCTCTGCGGCCTCCCCTCGACCCCCTGGACACCTCACTCCTCCCCCTGCTCTCTCCCTCGCTCCCCCGAAGCCATGGCCGACGCAGCTGCCGCCGTCTCACCGCCATAGCCGTAGCCACTGTCGTCTCTGCGCCGCCCCACCGTGTCCACGAGCTCCTCCGCATCTCCCTCGACCTCCTCGACGAGCCACGAGGCTTCGGACGCACTGCAAGGCCGCCACCGCTGCCGTTCCCCTCGTCGGCCACCGGAGATCGTCGCTGACGATTCGCCGCCTTCCGAGCTTCCCCGAGCCCGCTTCGACGCCTGCTGCAACCGTTGTGAGCTGCTGCTCCTCCTCCCCCTCTCCATTTTCTCGTTTGCACGCCATAGCTGCCGCTTCGCCGGTGACCGAAACCCACCGCCACCCGGTTTTGTCGCCGCCATGACCCGAGCTCGAACCACCCGCGCCCTTGCACCGCATCGCACTCCTGGTGCCTCCAGGAGGCCGCCTAGCCCCTCTACGCGCTCGCCTGCTTGCTCTAGCGCCACACTCGCACGAAGCCGAGCCCCGGCCGCCGCCAAACTCATCGATGGCGCCTTTTCTGACCACCCCAGCTCCTCCCGCTTGGCCTACCAGATGCGTGCGAGCCCCAGCTACATGTAGGACCAAACCGCAGTCGATTTGGTCGACTGTGGGCAAAACCCAATGCTCTCCACCGCGTCTGGCCTCGCCGGCGGTTAAACGTCGGCGAGTTTGACCTCATTTGACCATGTTTGACCCGTGTGGACCGAGGTTGACTCCCCTGAGTCTATGACAAGTGGGCCCCCCTCTGCTAATTAACCTAGGGTTAGTGCTAACTAATTTTAGTTAGTTTAGATCACTAACATGCGGGCCCAGGCCCCACTAACAGTTTAGAGAGAAAGGCCAGAGGCCACTTACCTGGCTAGATCGGCCCATCTGGCATGTGCCAGTCATCACCTACCTCTGCCAATAGGCAGAGGAGGGACACCACGACGCTGCCAAGCTCGCCACGCCACCTCCCTGCCTGCCTGTCGTCGCCCGCGCCAATGCGACACCTCGAAGCGCCTCTGCGGCCTCCCCTCGACCCCCTGGACACCTCACTCCTCCCCCCTGCTCTCTCCCTCGCTCCCCCGAAGCCATGGCCGACGCAGCCGCCACCGTCTCACCGCCGTAGCCGTAGCCACCGTCATCTCTGCACCGCCCCACCGTGTCCACGAGCTCCGCCGCATCTCCCTCGACCTCCTCGACGAGCCACGAGGCCTCGGACGCGCTGCAATGCCGACACCGCTGCCATTCCCCTCGTCGGCCACCGGAGATCGTCGCTGACTATTCGCCGCCTCCCGAGCTTCCTCGAGCCCGCTTCGACGCTTGCTGCAACCGCTGTGAGCTGCTGCTCCTCCTCCCCCTCTCCGTTTTCTCATTTGCATGTCGTAGCTGCCGCTTCGCCGGTGACCGAAACCCACCGCCGCCCGGTTTTTTCGCCGCCGTGACCCGAGCTCGAACCACCCGTGCCCTTGCACCGCATCGCACTCCTGGTGCCTCTAGGAGGCCGCCTAGCCCCTCTACATGCTCGCCTGCTTGCTCTAGTGCCACGCTCGCACGAAGCCGAGCCCGGGCCACCGCCAAACTCGTCGCCGGCGCCTTTTCCGACCACCCCATCTCCTCCCGCTTGGCCTACCAGATGCGCGCAAGCCCCAGCTACGCGTAGGACCAAACCGCAGTCGATTTGGTCGACTGTGGGCAAAACCCGACGCTCTCCACCGCGTCTGGCCTCGCCCGCGGCTAAACGCCGGCGAGTTTGACCCCATTTGACCACATTTGACCCGTGTGGGTCCAGGTTGACTCCCTTGAGTCTATGACAAGTGGGGCCCCCTCTGCTAATTAACCTATTGTTAGCGCTAACTAATTTTAGTTAGTTTAGGTCACTGACATGCGGGCCCAGGCCCCACTAACAGTTTAGTTAGTACTAACTTAATTCTGTTAGTTAGCTGAGACACTGACAGATGGGGCCCACCAGTCAGGTTTGACCTGGGCTAGCGCCTTTGACTCGCTGACGTCATAATGACGCAGTGCTGACGTAGTTATTTATTTTCTGGATTTATTTTTATATAGGAAATTCGAAAAATAGCCAAAACTTCTAAAAATCATAGAAAATCAACCATAGCTCCAAATCCAACAAATTATATATGAAAAATGATCAGAAAAATTCAATCTTTCCATCTGTAATGGTTTCATGCATGACAAAACACACTAACCTTGCTGTTTAGGTGAAACTTATTATGCAAAAGAACTTAAGCTACCATTTGAATCTTTGATTCAAATGGACCCATTTCAACTTGTATCACATTGCATTAGGTAGGACACCTCATTTTGCCATGTCATAGCATGCATCATATTGTTGCATATTGCCATGTGTTGATTATCTTCTATGGTGTCTTTCGTGGTAGGTCCTGCCTTCGAGGATATCTCCGAGTATCCAACTGAAGGGCATTACCCTACTACCACTCCATCAGGCAAGCAGCCCCATTGATCATATCGATACAATCCCATGTTCTCGCCTCTGCTCTCGTTTACTGCATTAAGACAACAACGTTTCAAACTGCTATGTGCTACGGTATTTGAACCCTTATCCTCTGCATTACCTGTCACTACCACAGTAACTAGATGAAACCCTCTAGCATGTGTAGGAGTTGATTGAGCCATGTATGTGTTTCCTACCTTGCTATGCCTGCTATGCTTAGAGTTGGGCCGGGTCTGGTTCATCTGGGTGATGGGCTAGAGTGAAATGATTATGTCAGTAATGTGAGGGATGTGTTGAACATGTTTTGGTAAAGGTATCGATGAGAGGCCATGTAGGAGTACATGGTGGGTTGTTTCATTGAGGCTGTCCCTAAGAACTAAGATCTGTATGTGTGATTTAAGATTCAGCTACTACCACACATTGGGCCCTGAAATATGACCCCTCTCGACTTACTGACCCCTCTCGTCCTCTGTCCAGGAGTTGCAACTAGTTTCTGGTGTTTGTAGGTTATGTGTTGGCGGCCGTGCGTAGCGCTGACCCTAGGGGTGGGCTATGATGCGGTAGATACACCGTGGCACGGTGTACCGAGTCGCCCATTTGGTGTCTCGAGAACCCTACACACATCGTTTGGGGCCGTTGAGGACACCCCGGCCGGATTTCCTTGCGGATGGAATCCGAATAGGCGATAGACATGGACTAGAGACTTGTGCGGTTAGTCAGGTCGTGGTCTACACCCACGTTGGCTTTCGCTTGAATTCTGCTGAGCACATGTCGTGTGCAGACGCTAAGTGGTGGAAACATGTGTGACGAAGTACACCCCTGCAGAGTATAAAACTATTCGAATAGCCGCGTCTGCGGTAAAGGCCTACTTGGTTGCCTATACAGTTAATAGATAAGTTAATGGTTACTACTAAAAGACTCAAGATAAGTGTGAGTACCGAGGATGGCCCTCTCGTAGGATGATGAGGGAGGATCCCCGGTGGAGTATTGTGTTGGTGATCAGTGGACTCGTGTGCGAAAACTATTTTACTAGTGTTGTCTCGTAGGATAGCTTAGCCAAGAGTCAAAGTTGGCTTGCTGCAATAACTCCACGACCTTCTTAAGAATGAGCATGTATAGTAGGTTCTGTTGTAAGACTTGTTGAGTGCTTTTGTACTCATGTTTGCTTTAATTACTGTTTTCAGACGACAACACCGCCCCCTTCGATGGGTTTATGTAGACCTCGATGTCGATGAGTGTAACGCCCTGAGACCGATGTGCCAGGTGTCCTCTAGTTATTCGCTATTGTTGCCTTTTCTTTGCTTGCATGTCAGGCATTTCATATCAGGTCATCATGTGCATTTCATTTGCATACATATTCGTCTCATGCATCCGATCATTTTCCCCGTTGTCCGTTTTGCAATCCGGCGCTCCTATGTCATCCGGTGTCCCTTTCTACCTCTTTTCATGTGCGGGTGTTAAACGTTTTTGGATTGGACCGAGACTTGTCATGAGGCCTTGGTTTACTACCGGTAGACCACCTATCAAGTTTCGCGCCTTTGGACTTCGTTTAATACTCCAACGGCAAACTGAGGGACCGAGAAGGCCTCGTGCGTGTTGCAGCCCAACACCCCTCCAAAGTGGCCGAAAACCCACCTAAGACCTCTCCATCATCTCGATCGTTCGATCACGATCGCGTGGCCGCAAACCGCACCTCATTTGGAGCTTCCTAGCTCCCTCTACCTCTATAAATAGGCCTCCTCCACGAAATTCCGGGTCTCCTCCACCCCTAACCCTAAATTTTCCCTCCGCGCCGCACCGGACATGTCCGACTCCGGCCGGACGCATCGCCGCCACCAATCGCGTGCCGCCACCTGTCCCTCCATCCGCGCCCCGCCGCCAGGCCCGCCGGGCCCAGCCGCGGCCCTCCTGGCCCGGTCGGTCGCCGCCGCCAG